>NW_027332074.1:528022-678022 GCF_048418815.1 Hemitrygon akajei
ATCAGTATTTACCAAGGAGAAAGGCATGGTGTATAGGAAGGTCAGCGCCGAGATTATTAATATGTCATGTCATTTTTAAATAATGAAGATACTCTAGGGTCTCCTAAAGAGCATTAAGGTGTAGGAGTCTCCAGAGCATGATGGGATAACCCAGGTTACTGAGAAAAGCAAGTGAAGAGTTTGATAGAGACTTGACAAATTCCTGGAGGACTGATGAAGAGCTCATGTTGATCCATTATACAAAAAGTGTACCAGGGATAATCCTGGATGAGCATTGGAACTGCCGAGATACAGACAGCTATGAACCAAGTGCTGATACATGGGACCAGTGTAGACAGTGAGTGGATGGTCAGAACAGGTAGAGCCAGTGAAACGCCAGTTTCCTTGCTGTGTGATCCACCACTCAGGATATGCTAAATTAATAATGGTTGCACAACAAGCCATTGATTTTAAAACACCATACACATCTCCAAAGTGAAATAAACCGGACCAGACCGTTTTGTCTCCATAGTGCATATCTGTGAATCCCAGGGGAATCAATATGCTTGTGGCAGGTTTGCCAGAGCTATTCAGGAGGGTTAAGCTAATTTGGCAGGGGTTGGTAGCTGGGGTAATAGTGCTGAGGATGGGGTAGTTGGTTCACAAGCAGAGGCAATGTGCCGTGATACTGCTAGCAAGGAGAAGCTGACGATAGGGCAACATTGCAGTCAATGGGATGAGCTGCAACGTAAAAGGCAGACAAAATGGGAAAGGGTGAGTACAAGACTGACGGTGTTATAGTTGGAGGCGAGCAGTATATGGAATAAGGTAGATGAACGCAGCAAAGTTACAGATTGGTATGTATGACATTGTGGGCGTCACTGAATCGTGGCTGACAGAATATTACAGCTGGGAGTTTAACAACCAAGGATACACACTGTATCGAAAGGACAGGTAGGTCGGCAGAACGGCTGGCGTGACTCTTGGTGGAAATGAAATCAAATCATTAGAAAGAGCTGACATGGGGTAGGAAGGTCTTGAATCATTGTGGGTAGAGCTAGGAAACTGCAAGGGGACAAAGACCCTGATGGGGATTATATACAGATCCTCCACACAGTAGTAATGACATGGTCTAAAATTTACAACGGGAGGTAGAAAATGTATGTTAAAAGGTCAATTTTAACCCAAGTCATGGGTTGGTGCTCGATCCCAAGGGGCAGAATTTCTAGATGCCTTTAGGATGTCTTTTGAGAGCAGCTTGTGGTTGATCCCATGCGGGGATCAACTATTCTGTATTGGGTGCTGTGCAATGAACTGAAAGTGATTAGAGAGCTTGAGGTAAAAAAAAAACCGTTCAGGGCCAGTGATCATAACATGATAGAATTTACCCTGCAATTTGAGAAAATAGTAATGTGGGACAAGAAAATAGAGGATGAACCGAAAAAGTATTTTTGATCAGTTTTCGCCGTGGAAGATGAAAGTGATGTAGGATGAAAGCAGGAGATTGTGGCTCAGTGGGACAATGGAACAGCTATGAAATAGAAGAACAGACTCGATGGGCCAAACGACCTATTTATGCTCCTATATTCCATGGTCAGTGCATTCGATAATTGGGCAGCATCTTGCTCTGTCACGATTCCGATACCAGGTCTTCCACTATTTCTCTTTCCACTGATCCTTCCTCAGACACTGTTTCCAGCACACAATTTTCCGTATCATAATTAACATTTTATTCCTGTTACCCTGCAGGAAATGTGGTCGTTAATTATGCTAAGCGAGGTCTCATTCAATAACATAATGAACGCATGTGTTCAATTTAGCTTCAGGAGACAATGTGAGACGTATTCCCGCCCTCTGGTGACCCACAGCCGGGTTTTCCAGCCCGATCTCTGGCTCAGTCAGAGGATCATCATGTTTCCATTCTACCATAGGTTGATATAGAGTGTTATGTTTTGAACTCTGAATGGCCAAGACACGGTAGCATATTACCGGCAGCATTGAGTCCGGGAGGAGCTGGTGCTTGGGTCAACCTGGAATGGGTTCATCGGGAATATGGAACTATCAATATTTGGGTTTTGGCCCCGGTAAGTACTTCTAGAGATCGGACTGGATGTTCCTCCTTCCACAACGAAGTGGAAGCCTCCGGTGCCTGGACATTGGTTGGGGCAAATTACTGACTACACCACCCAGTGTGGGACGTGGGGACGATATGCAAGGATTCTGGGGTAGGTATGTGACAGATTCAGCTGCGTTCCTCTGAGGTAGGGTCCTGGGATATCCCAGTCTTTGACACAGGTAAAGTGCTCCAAATGATCAGGCCTCTCAAATTAAAGAGGTGTTGAAAAACTGCACTTGTTCCGGGCTCATCTGTTTATTTCCGACATTTCTTTGGAAGCAATGATTGCTAGTCTGAGGAGACGATTCGTTCCCATTCTACCCCTCAGAGGAAGAGGCTGTGATTCCGTGGGCTGTTCTGTGCCTGCAACAGTAGAATTGGGTCCCGGGTTTCAGTGCTCAAGCAGAGTTTGGAAATTCCCCCTCACTGTCTCCTGTCTGTCAGGCAGCAGGAATCAAACAGAAACTCGAGATGCGGGAGATCTGCACTGAGAACTGAAAACGTTTGAGGCCAATCTGACGAAAGGTCGAAAACCCGAATCGATTAGTTTGTACCTCTCCCATAGATGTTCATTACCTGCTGAGCGTTGCTTGTAATTGCACTGTCTTTCCATTACATTCCCTCTGGAACTGTTGAAATCTGCCTGAAATGGAAAGTGCACAGATGCTCGTTTTGCGACAGTTGAACAGTAAGGAACCACAGCTTTTCCCAATCAAATATCTTTTTACCAATTTGCCTGCAACTTCCGGAAATTTGTTCAGTGCTGTTCTAAATTCACAGTAGATGTACTACAAATGTGTCCATACTGCATACTCCCCTGGGATCCGTCACTTTACAGGAAGCCACAAAACAAAGAATCTCAATAGACCCCATTAAAAACAAGACCGTCAAACACCCAGGGTGCAGGGAAAAGCTAATGTGCATCCTATAAACGTAAGTAAATGACATTCGGAACCGAGGCTCCCGAAAATGTGCCGCGACCCTGATCATCAGAGCAGCCGCCTGAGGAAACTATTCGTTGCAGGCCACAGCCTCAGATCAGCGCAGAGACAAGTAAACCTCGCGGAGCCGTGAGCTGAACCGGAGTCCCGCTGCTCCGGCATCAATCTGGCCCGGTGCTCAAATCGGGCAAACGGGGTTTCGTTTCTAGCTCTCGGACCCGGTCCCTGCCACTTCCTATTGCTCTGGCCAGGGTCCAGCTGCCTCGATTCGGCCAGTAGTCCAACATTCAAATTCGACCCAGCGCCTAAATTAGACCGACCTCGTGCCCTTCCTTATTTCGGACCCGAGTTCGGAGACCATCGCCTCACCCCGGTTCTGCCGAATCGTCTTCAAGTTCACTGCAGCTATGGCCAAGCATCAACTCATTCCCCACTCTCGAGCCTGGGCGCGGCGCCTCGATTCAGCCCGTAAACGCCATGCCATAAACGCCCTAAACCTTGGCGACTTCAGTTCACACCGCAAAATTGCCAAGTTTTATAAGGGGTTCAAACGTTCATCTCCGAAAGGGAAGTTACAGGCTATTAATTGCAGCGATCATGTCCGAGAAAATATGTGAATAATACAATAATTTATAGTTCTGTTTACCAGCATCAGCGCCATCTTAAAGTAGACAGTAGAGTTGTTGCTTACAAGGCTCACAAGCATGATCGTCTTTATATCTCCGGAGCATTTGATGTCCTGAATGATAGTACTTATGTATGAGGGACATTTGATGGATAGAGTGATAGTCCTTATGTATGAGGGACATTTGATATTCAGAATGATAGTCCTTATGTATGAGGGACATTTGATGGCTCTGGGCTTGTACTGAATTACATTCAGAATGATGCTAGAGGTTATAACTCAAAAGATGGCAAACCAGTGCCATCAGCTCCCATGTTGAATTAAGTATCTGAGAGTTTTAGTGGAAACATTTATCGATTAAACTAAAAGGTGAAGGCTCAGTTACAGACTTCCCGGGAAGGGAGCAGGAAGGCTGGTGAATTAGCCAAACAAGAAACAAGCTGGGTGGTGAAAGGGAATCCACATGTAGAGGTAGGGATGAGAGAGAAACCAGCAAACTGTACAGATATAGACTTAGTCATGACACAGTAACTGGGTCAGGAATTAGCAAGGCTACAAAGAGGAGAGGATTCTGAAGAGTTTGGGAAATATCGAGAGATCAGGCACGGAATCGGATTGTACTTAATAATGGTAAACTTTTGGTGCCAGAATGTGAAAGAAACCAGGTGATGTATTGTCACCATGACATTTGTGGGTATCAAGGAGCAGATAGAACTATGGAACAGTTGAAGAATCTCTGTTGGTGGCCGAAATTGCGAGATGTACAACATTATTGTAAGAATTGTTTGATTTGTTCCCAGTAATAACCCAGATAAATCGGCTAGAGGAGCCGTTTTAAGACACGTCCCGCAGAAGGACCATGTGTTAATCAGCAGGTTTATTTTGTTGAATCTTCATCTCCATCCACTGGAGGACTGAAATAAATCCTCGCGATAGTGGATGCGTTCACCAAGTGGCTAGATAATGAAAACCGCTGACGTTACAGCCAGGATTTTGTCCTAGGGAGTCTTTACCCGTTGTGGATTGCCAAAGACTCTAGAATCAGATCATGGACCCTGCTACACCACGCAGGTGGCACAAAATCTAATTAAACTCTTTGAGGTAAAACAGAGGTTGTATTTCCCCTATCGACCACAATAGTGTGATTGTGGAATGGATGAGCTGGAATTTAGCCATTTGAGAACAATGTTGTCTCAATTGGCTAAACGGTTCATGCATTACTGTCTTACACTATGTTATTATAATAGTCCTCACCACAGAAGCATCCTCTCCTGCATTTACACGTTTTAAGTATGATCGGGAGAAAAATGAAAGTGTTAGTATTCCTGCTTGGCTAGATTTCTCGGAGTCCGAGTATAATACATTGAAAAGAACAAATGCAAGCAACAATAAATTCACTCTATTAAGTATGTCTATTATGATGCCGCCCATAATACGTGACAGAAGAAACGGCAGAGTGAAGCTTGTTTCGAGATGCGAGCAAAACCGCGGGCGTTGGAAATAGGACCGAAGGTGATGATGTCACTTCATCAGCCGACCCCCTTTACACCTTCGCGATTTGTCGGGACGGACCCAATCCATCGGTAAATCGAATCCAGACTGCTCCATATAAGTTGGGTTGGCATCATATTAACCAATTCAAACCCCTTGGAGATAGTCTTTTCAATATTTTTATTAGTTTCTACATAGAAGAATACAGAGTACAAAAAGTATATATAAAAGGTCAAAAG
The DNA here is from genome assembly GCF_048418815.1 of Hemitrygon akajei. Taxonomy (NCBI): domain Eukaryota; kingdom Metazoa; phylum Chordata; class Chondrichthyes; order Myliobatiformes; family Dasyatidae; genus Hemitrygon; species Hemitrygon akajei. Next base: position 533,414 of record NW_027332074.1, read on the forward strand.
CCATACGAAAAAGCTACCAATTACATTGTATCATAATAACAATCTCATTAACCCGTATTCAAGTAGGTTAGTCAATAGTTACATTGAAATATACTAATGTGACAGTCGGCAGATATATTCGAATAAAAACGAGTAGCTTATATTCAGCCAGGGCTGTATGTACCACCTTAAAGTGTATGAGGGAATGGCGAGCACATAGCGATGAAGTATCAACCAGTTTAAAAATTTCATTCCAAGTTTCCTCACATATTGATGTCTGTAAATCTTGTAACCAGAGAATCTTAATTTTGTCGAAGGGAACACTCCTCATCTTCAGTAACGTACCATAAATATTAGATATCGAACCTTTATGAAAAAGTGTCAATTTCAAAACTACGTCTAGTAAGTTCTTATCTGAGCTTATAGGAAATGTGCATAATTGAGATCTTATAAAGTCTCTAATTTGTAGATATCTAAAAAAGTGAGTTTTGGGTAAGCTATATTTAGACGACAGTTGCTCAACTGGAAAAAAAAAGGATTTCCTCCAACAAACAGATCACAAAAACTTTTAATGCCCAATCTGTCCCTTTCTTTAAAAACAAAATCAGTCATGGAGGGTTTAAAAAATAGTATAAATGGGACTAGAACGGGAAAATCTCAAGAAACCAAAATGTTTTCTAAATTGTATTCAGATCCCCAGAGTATGTTTAACTACTAAATTATCAGTTAGTTTACTTACAAATAAAGGAAGTGAGGATCCAAGAAGAGAAATAATAGAAAATTTATTAACAGAGTAAGCTTCTAAAGAAGCCCATACCGGACAGTCTATACGATTGATATAATGTAACCAAAACGTAAGATATCTTATATTAACTGCCCAGTCACTTAATCCAACATTAGGTAAAGCTAAACCTCCAGAATTTTTAGGTATTTGAAGATGAATTTTATTTAAACGAGGACGTTCATTTTTCTACATGTAGGAGGATAAAATAGATTCAAGAGAATCAAAAAAAGTACAAGAATAAAAACGGGTAAGACCTGAAAAAGGTATATAAACTTAAGTAGAATATTCATTTTAATAGAATTAATTCGTCCAAACAACGATATTGAAAGAGGTGCCCAATTTAATGATATTTTTTTTAATAGTTCAATAAAGTAAGAAAGTTTTCTTTAAGCAGGTGTTTGTAATTCTTAGTGACTTTTACACCCAAATAAGTAAATTGATTCCTTACAATTTTAAAAGGGAGATTAGTATTAATTGATACAAAATTATTTAAAAGAAATAATTTACTCTTACGTAGGTTCAATTTATATCCTGAAAACTGGCTAAAGCGGGAGAGTAAAGAAAGTATGCAAGGTAACGAGCTCTCAACATTAGAGATAAAAAGCAATCTATCATCAGCATAAAGCGAGAGTTTGTGGGTGATACCTCTCCTTAAAATCCCACAGATATCATTAGATTCTGGAAAAGCAATGGCAAGGGGTTCTAACGCTAGATCAAAAAGCAAAGGTCTCAAGAGCAGCCTTGACTAGTTCCACGGTGAAGTTTAAATGGATGGAATTTTGAAAATTAGTAAGAACCCGAGCAGGAGATAAATAAAGTAATTTAATCCATTGAATAAAATTCGGTCCAAAAATGAAATTTTTCTAAGGTTTTAAATAGATAATTCCATTCAAGCCGTTCGAAGGCCTTCTCAGCATCTAAGGATATCACACATTTGGATATCTCCTGAGAAGGAGACTAAAACCCTAACCCTAACCCTAATGCGTATATTAAAATGTGCAAAAACGGGTTTTAATAAATCCGGTCTGATCATCTGACCCCTTGGAGATAGTTATTGTCCTCTATCAGCTGAGTTCCAGAAAACATTTTGTCAATGGGATACTCTGGTCCGAGATGAGATGAATCTCTAGATTTATGTTTCAGGCAACCGACGGTGATGTGGATGATGGAGTAGTTGCTCCCTCAGTGGGTTGGGCGACTACTTCCATTTTGTACCCGGAGGATAAGAACAGTTCATATCTCTGCACTCGCCCGAGCCCAGGCGGAGACACTGGAAGAGGGAAACAGATGGGAGAACGTGTTTGTTGCGTGGTCTTTTGGTAATAAGGTGGGCGATAATTGATCAGATATGAATGGATTTTTGATTGGTTAACCATGGCAGGACAATTCATAATATCAGAAAATTTGGTATCCAGGGAAAGTTGGCTGATGGATTCAGAACTGGGGCCCACAGAAGGTAGAGGATAGTTGTGGACGGAGCGTTTCCTCCCTGGATGTTGGTGACAGGTGTCCTGCAGAGATCTGTTCTTAGACCCCCGTATTCTTTTGCATTTAAGAATGATTTGAATGAGGAGGTGGAAGAGTGGTTTATTGTATTTGCAGTGATGTGGAAGTTGGTGCAAATATGGATGGTGTAGAAGTTTGTCACAGATTACAAATGGACAGTGACAGGACGCAGTGCAGTGCTGAGAAGTTACAGATGGAGTTCAACCCGGAAAGGTACGAAGTGATTCACTTTCGAAGGTGAATTTGAAGGTGATACTTTCTCGGTTTAATCGAGGGCCGCACATTAGTACGAGTTTTCGCAATTGAAACAGAGTGATGAGACTTTCTCCAATAAGCCGAGAGCCGTTCATCGGTACGAGAACTACAATCGGCACGGAGCGGTGCACTGCAGGAGCAGAAGGAAGTGTGATTGACAGGTGAGCTTGAACACATCCTCTGTTCTGCACATGCTCATAGTGACGCTCGATAGGCAATATACCTGACAGTAAATCAGGAGGAAAAAAGACAACTTCATGGCAAATAATACAGCAGCCTGAGAACCCGGGGATTGTTCACAGGTTTCACTTGCTATCTTTGTTCAAACAGAGAATGGATGGAAAATTAGTGGTAGAATTGTGGCAGGTTTGAGAATATCTTTAAACCATGATCGCACGTGACGGGTATGAGGCGGTCAAGTCATTCACTGGCAGAGGTCAGGTTCGTGCCAAACGGTCCATGTGTGCGCAGGAAAACATTGTTCTTCAAGCTGTCCACAGCCCTCGCTACTTTCCCGAAGACACGCATCCTTTTTTGATCAGAGGTCTCTGGAATATCGCTGTGTTTCGTGGAATATTTTTCAGTGCGTTTTATTGTAAAGCACGTCAGCTGTCACTGTGATTTCCATCACTCAAAGCGCCCGGAATGACTGGAACGAACGAAAGAAAAGAATGAACGAATTGTCTCCTTTAATAAAGAAGAACAAACTCCTTCCTACAATTTCAGAAGCGAATGCGCTCCTTTAAATGTTACAAAATAAATCGATTTCAAGATGAATGTCTATTTTAAATAGAACACTGGTATAAAAATTTCTGAAGACAGGTATCATGGAAAATAATATGGAAAACACCACATTATATTTCCTTTTAGAGTAAATAGATTGCAGTATCCCTTGGGGAGTCAAATTCATCACACGGAGACAGAGTGATTAAAATTGTTTACGTAAGTGCTTCTGCAGTTGTTTAGCAGTAATGTCCCTGCCGTGATAGCCCCGCAAATTGCCTCAGTGGAATTGGTTTCACCTCGATAAAAGTCTAGGAAACCGATTACCAGTCCATCTGAGCAGTTGAAACGCTCCGCACGGCTGAACGCTGCTTCTGACGGAATATGGGATATCCGGCGATTTACTACATCGCAGCCATTTTCTATCCCACAATTGTAACGGTTGGTGTCCCCGGTAAGATGCCGGAGCTGGTTACTTTATGTATGGTGCCGTCGTTACTCTGCTGCGGTATCCGCACTGTTACTGAGCACAGATGCTACCATCGGCTGAAACGTGTTTCCGGAATGGAAGATTCAGGCATCTAATGTTCTTATTTCCATTTTCTATATTTCGATCGCATTGTTTTCCTCTTTTCTCAATTAAGTTGGTGTCGATATTGACATTGTTTCATAATTTCACCTCGCTAGGCTTTCTGAAGTGATGCTGGTCTCTGCTTTTCTAGCTCAGAGTCTCTATCAGTGCAGACACTCCGACATTATAACAACGTGGCAGCTTATTTAAATGACTGTCCAGTCTATTTTCGACACGTAGGTCTGTTCTACTGTAAGTCAGTAAATGAGAACACGTGCTTTGCATCTCCTTGATGGCACTTTGTCACCGCTACAAACAATCCCGTCTGTTCTTTCACCTCTAATAATGGAAACGGTGTTGTTTACAGGAGCGATCGACTGCTCACCGGTACGTGATTCATGGAACTAGGATGCCTCGCTCTAAACTGTGGGAATGTCGCCAATCCACTGACACTCACATCCGTCATTGTCCTCCAACCGGAGTGCAGCGACGGAGACCGCACACACTAGATTCCCGCTTTCCACTTCCAAACAGGCCATACCTGGGGGCATTCAGAGAGTTGCTGCTGACCATATTTTAATTTTGTTTTCAAATTTCTTGCAGTTACCTGTTTGGAATGGCAGCAACAGATCTAATGGTTGTTATCTTAGTTGGTTTATGGAGCAGACTAACAATATCTACATTTATTCTGTTTATATTTCTATTTTTTTCCAATTTTTTGCAGTTAATTTAACGACGATTGTGATCCTATCTCGGGGAAAATGTGGACTCTCCAAATGCATCACCCGTTACCTGGTTGGAATGGCAACAGCGGATCTGATGGTGGTTATCGTTGTAGCTTTAGTGGAACAGACCAACAATATCTACATTTATTCCAGATCCCTGCTCATCACTCCTATATGCGCTCTGACAGTTGTATTTAGGGTCGTAACGATGGACTGTTCTGTTTGGTTCACGGTCAGTTTTACCTTCGATCGTTTCATTGCAATATGTTGCCAAAAGCTGCGGGAAAAATACTGCACCGAGAGAACTGCAACGGTGGTTATCGTGACCGTGGTTATAGTGAGCTGTGGGAGATGTGCCCCGTTTTACTTTGCCATTGAACCTTACGTCATCATTGACAACATGCCATGGCGGTGCACCGCCACACATGAATACCGTACTTCACCCGTGTGGAGAGGATACGCTTTACTTGCCAACATTTTAACACCGTTGCTACCAATCGGATTAATCCTGGTGTTTAACGGGTTAACCGTAAGCCATATCGTTGTGGCAAATAGAGTCCGCAGAAGGCTTCGGCACAGCAGCGACAATCAGAAAGATGCCGAGGTGGAAAAACGCAGAAAATCAATGATTTTGTTGTTTTCTATATCAGCTAATTTCATATTATTTTGGATGCCCTATGTAGTCCATTCCTTAAAATGGCAAAAGCAAAACTATTATTACCAGGACAGATATTTGAGTTACCCGGTATACACCCTACAGCAATTTGGGTTCATGTTGCAAATTCTCAGCGTGTGCACCAATACTTGTGTCTATGCACTGACACAGAGGAAATTCAGAGAAGAGCTGAGGAATGGAATGAAGTATGTGTTTACATTAAATGGCCATCTGTGTAGATAACGCCCGCGTCTAATGACAATTCAGCGGAGTTTTCAAATAAATGTGAAATTTCAAATTTTCCGTTTTACAATGAACAGTTTTGGTAAATTTCATAAATTCAAGCAACCATGTGCCTGGTCATCCGGAAATTGCCGAATTCGCGGAAGATTGCTGCATTGTTTGAAGTATGTTCCAGTCCATCACAGACACTCGACTGTCACAAGGGCAGGGATGGCTTCAGGACTTTCCGGGTTTTAGATGTTTCAAAATGGACAGGGACGGGTAACAGAGTGTAAAGGGAGTGCGATGGGAAACCAGGGATAGTATCGCAGCTGCAGAAAGGTAGGACAACGTGGAGTGTTCCTTTGTTAATAGACTGTGAGACTAACACAGAAACATGAACGGCGCGAGCACCCTATATGGAATACTCTGTACAGCCGTCAACTAGTTTAACACAAAAATGCATCGGGAACAATGGGGAAACGATCGGTAGCTGAACTTGGACGTGTGCAATGTTATTGGAAAGGAAAACTTCCCTAATAAAACTTCCCTAATATTCTTTGGCACTCCACAGCGTAAAAGGTTTAGGTATAGCATAATTTCTCAGTTGTGTCCAGGAAGGATTCACGTTACTATATGAAGACAGGCTGACTGGCGAACAGTTCATACCGGATATGATAGTAGAAAAGGAAGCGGATCAGGTGACAGGTCTCTCCGCGGGTCCGTATTTCAGATCGATAGGGAAAACTCCCCTCCATTTACCTTGCACAGAGACAGGACCAGGGAGCATGGCATTTGTTTAATTGGGGTATGTGATGTATGGTGCTACCTGGCAGGAACTTGGGAAGGTAAATTGGGAAATGTTGTCCTCAGGGAAATGCGCAACAGATATCTGGAGATTGCTGAGGAAACACTGACATGGGGTTCAGTATAGGCCTCTCTCAGTGAGGCAGGACAAGGCTAAGAGTGTAAGGTAACCCTGGCTGACAAGAAAGTTGGAACGATTCCAGAGGAAGAAAGAAAGATACTTGAGAGCTGGGAAGAAAGGATCAGATAGGGTTATGGCGAGTCACAATGCAGACAAGAAAGAATTTAACAATGGACTGAGAAGAGTTACAAGGGAACTTCAGAAGTCCTTGGGGAGTTGCACTGTGAAGAACAGGAGCAGACTGGGGAGAGTGTGGGCAGATCAGAGGAAAACTTGTATCTGGAGTCCAAGGAGGCCGGGAAGATCCTCACTGAATAATTGCATGAATGTGAACACATCGAAAAACGGCAGATATGCCAGAGCCTGACGGCACTGCGAAAGAGGATGCGCTCGAAACTTGGAAAATATTATGATAGATTCTTTCCCGGAACAGGAAGGGATATAGTCCAGTTAATTTGGGACAGAGAAAACCGATTTTGCGGAGCGTTTGGAGAGGATATTTGCGTCTTCACTGGCCACGGAAGTAGAACTAGATGACTGGGCGGTGGGAGGGTGGCAAATGTTATTCCTTTGTTAAGGAAATATAATCGGGAGACTTGTTTGCATTATAGACCAGTGAATCTTACGTCAGGAGTGGGTTAGCTATTGGAGAGGATAATTGAACTAGACATTAACGGGTATTTGTACAGCAAGGACAAGGCTGAGGATGAACCCAAGTGCAGGACAGGCGCGCAGGCAGAGTCGTGAGGCGTTAGCACGGCCGCGAAAGGGAACCGGTATCCAGGGTAGTCTTTACCCAGAGGCAAGGTTTACGTCGAGTATCCAGGACATGATGCGGAGTTTAGAACTGACAGTTCTAAAGAATCAGGAAATGAGGTTTACTCACACTAGAGTCAACCAACGAACTGGCAAAACTTGGCTGTGCCACCAGAGGTCTATCGTATGTTCGCTAATGGGAACAAGGTGTAGTGGAAATAGGAATGATTGGAAAACAGACGAGGGGATTAAGGTCCAATTAAGGAGGTAAACGCAAGATGGGGATTTCCCAGACAGGACTATGACAAGAACAGGAAACCATCAACAGTCATGCCGGAGCGTGGATGGGAGATAGGAATTGAAATGATTGGTCACTGAGAAATTCGGCTCTTTATTGACAGAGCTGAGGTGCTGGACGAGGCGTTAATTAATTTGAAAGGTCTATGACAGAAATTGTTACCATGGAAACTGCTTGACCTGTTGAGTTCTGCCGGCATTTTGGACCATATGACCGTAGCAATATAAGATACAGGAGCCAAATTACGCCATTTGCATGTCGAGTTTGCTCCACCATTTCAGCATGTCTGAAAGGATTTTCCACTCTGTCCCAATCTCCTGTCTTTTCCCCGTATCCCTTCATGCCGTGGCCAATCAAGAACCTATCAACCTCTGTCGTAAATATGCATACACATTTTCCTCCACAGCAGCCTGTTGCAAAGAATTTCACAGACTCTCCTCTCTCTGTCTAAATAAATTCCTCGTCATCTCAGTTGTAAAAAGATGTCCCATTACACTGAAGCTGTGTCGTCTGGTCTCAGACTCGCCCACCATAGGAAACATCCTCTCCACACCACTCTAACAAGGCCTTTCACCGTTCGATAGATATTGGTAAGGTCACTCCGATTCTTCTGAGGTCCTGTGGATAGAGGCCCTCTGCCATCAGACGCTCTTCTTATGATAATCTGTTCAGTTTCAACACTAAGATAAGGGGCCAAAACCTACTCACAAAACTCCGTTCTGTTGGACCTCACCAGTGCTCATATCTTTTCTACATTACATCCTTACATCCTTGCTTTCATATCCTTCATATTAATGCTAACATTAGACCATAAGATATAGGAGCAGAAGTAGACCATTCAAACCATCCAGTCTACTTCGCCATTAAATCATGGGCCAATCCAATTCCTCCAGTCCTCCACACTCCGCTGCCTTCTCCCCATACCCTTTGTGCACTGGCTAATCACGAGCATCTGCCTATCTAGCTATTCTTTAAATGCACTCAATGACTTCACTTCCACAGCCCCTCGTGGCAACAGATTCCACATATCCACCACCCTCTGACTAAAGTAATTTCTCTGCAACTCTGTTCTAAATGGACGTACTTCAGACCTGAAGTTGTAGCCTCTTGTCATAGACTCCCTCACCACGGAAAATAACTTTGCCATACCTAACCTGTTCAGGCCTTTTAACATTCGGGATATTTCTAGGAGATCCTACCTCATTCTCGTGAACTCCAGGGAATACAGCCCTGGGACTTCCAGCAAGGTGCATTACCATACACTTTCCAACGTTGTATTTCATTAGCCACTTTTTTGTCCATTCCCCTGAATCTCATTGACATCTATCGAATATTGAAAGACCGATTAAAATGTAGTGCCAGAGTCTAGGGGCAGAGGGCACAAACTCAGATAAGAAGGTCCCTTTAGAACAGGCATGTGGAGGACATTCTGCAGCTGAAGTTAAGGATCTGTGGAATCCATGCCATGGCTAACTGTGGAACCCATCTTATTGGGTTTATTTAAAGCGGAGTTTGACAGCTTCTTGATTAGTAAGGTTGTCAAAGGTGGCGAGGAGAAGCCAGGAGAAATGGTTGAGAGGGTTAATATATCTGTCATGATGGAATGGCAGATAGATGAGATGAGCCCAATAGCCTAATTCAACTTCTATATCTTGTGGGGTAGTGGCCAAATTTGATGAGGGACTAATGGTGAATATTGCTTTTCATGACCCAACATACCAACCTGTCTGGCGCCCCGAGACAAAAGTTGGAGGCTCGGAAATTTTAAAGTGATCGTTTCAAAGATGGTCTTTCAGATAAACACCGAGGATGAGATTCGATCCCACGCGTACAAAGCACAATGGATCAGCAGTCCATCGCCTTATCCTCTCGACCACCTTGTCTGTTCTTCTTGCTCTTGTGATTATAGTTCTGAATTTCTTCAGAGCACTTACAAACTCTACTTATGATCCACAGATTTGTGTTCAGATTCAATGTCGACTTCCTTTGCTCGCTGTGTTTACCAGAATTCATGGATGTGGATAAGGACAGTTCAGAGAGATTTGTACCAACCAGATAAAACAGGGAAATAGCTAATGCAGACACAGACGCCGTGGACGTGCTAACGCAAAAGGATCGATTCCGTGCTCGGTAACTTGGAGTACTTGTGAGTGTTTTGAGTTGTAAAATAAGATAAATTTATGTTGAATTAAATAAAATTTCCGTAGCTTTGTCATTATATCGCTTGATTTCATGTAAAGAGATATTATAGGAATTTGGCATCAGGTTCGAGAATGACGTCTTTCTGTGTACTGGGCAAATGCAATAACCTGATAGCTACCACATTACAGACACGCTGAAACGCACGTCCGGCTGTGCTGATCCAAACATCCTAACGCTTTCCCGACACAAATGCATGGCTACTCGGTTCTGGCATAACAAACCAACGGCTGAAATACCTAAAAAGAAATCGAGTTCACTCGATCAACAATGTATTGATTGTGGTGGATTATTGTCACTGATTCCAATCCCAGAATATAACGCCGCTGCAAAAGACAGTGACTTGTGCCTTTGACAATTCCTTTCTATGTGACAGAAACAGAATATTCAACAGCCCAAAGCAGGAATGCATGGAGAGATATTGACACAGCAAATGGTCGACTGTTCACCTAGGGATGAAATCACTGCAGGCGAGTACTTTTAGCCCTGTCAGGAAATGATTTTACAGGTGGAAACGCCTTGCAGCAGACAGCGTGCTCCCCATTTTCCCCCTTGGCCTTTTTCACAGAATACGGCCGTGTGGCCTAATGGATAAGGTGTCTGACTTCGGTGCTTGAATGGTGGAAGTCATCAAAAGATTGCAAGTTCGAGTCCTGCCAGGGTCGTTTTGACAAACGGGCGGATTCTGTTCACTACCTACAGCATGGTTGTCCGCGTGGGGATGAATCGGAGTACTCCAGCCCCGGGGAAAACGTAATGCCTCGTCTTCTTTGTACGTAACATATAATATTATGTGTCTGGTCTGTGTAGTATTTCTGCAGACACTTTCATAAACAATTTGCTGGAGCTTCTCAGACCTTCAGGAGGAGCTGCTGCTGGGATGGTGGTTTATTTCACATTCAGCTCCGTCTCCGGGCAGATCTTATCGGCAAGAATTCACCACACAGCACTGAGTGTGATTTCTTCCGGTTCCAACCCTCCTCCTCTCGGACACAGCACGCTGGTTATCTGCCTGCTGTGGGATGTCTTCATCACTAATTCCCGAGCAGACATCAACCGCCTCAACATCAGGAATCTTCACCGCTTCTCGAACCTTACCCCCACTGAATTTACTGCCCTCCAATCTCTCAGCACCGGTCCCAAAGTTACCATCCAACCTGCTGACAAAGTGCTGCTGTTGTAGAGTGACGGACCGATCTCCACCTGGCTGAGACTAGGCGGTAACTTTCACACACATCATGATGCCTACACCTCGAGGAATCCCGACTCCGGATCATCAGAGAACTGCTTCTGGCATTATCACTGACATCATCAACTCCAGAGAACCTCCATTCACAGTGGATAACTAGTGTTTCCATTGCCCTGAACTGTCCGCTTCGACCTCCTACTCATTCATAAGCCTAAATGTCTGGTTAGGCCCGTTGTCTCTGCCAGTTCCTGCCCCACTATCCTGTGTTCTTACAGCTCCAGTCCAAACTATGCTCCATAATTCAACCCCTTCCCACCTACATTCACGAAGCTTCCTATGTTCTCGATCAACTCACAAACTTACGAATCCCTGGCCCCGACCGTCGCATTTTCTCCATGGATTTCCAGTCCCTCATCAAGAGGGCCTTAAAACTCTCCACATTTCTAAAGGAAACAACCAACCAGCTTCCCTCTATCATCACCACCCTCCGTCTGGCAGAACCGGTCCTCACCTCAACAGTTTCTCCTCCGGCTCCTCCCGCTTACTCCAAATTTAATGGGTAGCCATGGACACCCGCATGTGTCCGAGATATGTCTCACTTTTCGTTGCCTATGTAAATCAGTCTACCAAACCAATGTACCACACCTTCCCCGGTAACTCACCCCAGCGCTCCCTGCGCTACGTCGACCAATGTATTGCTGCCGCTTCCTGCATTCACACTGAGCTCGATAATGTCACCCACTTCGCCTCCAGCTTCCACCCCGCCCTTGAACGTCCCACTCAATGCAAGCAAAGCAAAGGGAGAAGAAACCAGAGGTCCACGAGCCAGTCCTCATCGGAGGATCAGTGAGGGTGAGCAACTTTAAATCCCCGGGAGTTCCTATTTCACAGGGTTCGCCCTGGACTCATCACAAGTGCAAATGCGAAGTAAGCTCGGCGGCGCCTCTGGTTTCGTCGGAGTTTGCGGAGATCGGCAGGACATCTGGAACGTTGACACATTTCTGTAAATGTGATACCGAGTGTATCGACTGGCTGCCTCATGGCTCGGTATGGGAACATCAATGTCAATGAACGTAAGTTCCTACAGAATGTGGTGGGTTCGGCCCAGTACATGTCCGGTAAAGCTCTCCCACCATTGAGCACATCTATCTTTAGGGACTTTGCCATTGCTTACATGGTGGGTGGTGGGCGCTGATGATTTTTGCTGAAACGTTGTGGGGGGGAGGGGCTATTGATACCTTTGTTGTTGCTTGTGCTGCTTTATTATTCCCCTCAACCCCCATTTTCCCGCCTTCTGCCTGTAACCTTTGACGCCCTGACTGATCAGAAACTTTTGCTATATAAAAAACCCAATTGTTCCGCCTTTACAGCCGTCCATAGCAATGAGTTCCCGAGATGGCAGAATTTTATCCTCATCTTTCTTCTAAAGGGGCGCCCTTGTATTCTGAGGCAGTGCCGTCTGGTCCTAAACTCCCTCCACTATGTGAATTATTCCCACCACATCCATACTCTCGCAGTCTTTCAATATTCTATAGTTGTCAATAATATGCACCCACATTTAATCAAACGCTTCTCACACGTAATCCCTTTAATTTCGGGATCACACCGTCCCCATTGCATCATCAATGGGGACAGGAGAGGTTCCGGAGGATTGGAGGGTTGCCAGATGTTCTTCCCTTATTCGGGAAAGGGAGTAGAAATAGCCCAGGAAATTGTAGACCAGTGAGGCTTACTTCAGTCGTTGGTAAGCTGATGGAAAAGATCCTGAGAGGCAGTATTTATTAACATTTGGAAAGGCATAATATGACTAGGAATAGTCAGCATGGCTTTGTGAAAGGCAGGTCGTGCCTTACAAGCCTGAATGATTTTTTTGAGGATGTGACTAAACACATTGATGAAGGTAGAGCAGTAGATGTAGAGTATATGGATTTCAGCAAGGCATTTGATAAGGTACACCGTGCACGGCTTATTGAGAAAGTAAGGAGGCATGGGATCCAAGGGGACATTATTTGTGGATCCAGAACTGGCTTGCCCACTGAAGACAAAGAGTGGTTGTAGATGGGTCATATTCTGCATGGAGGCCGGTGACCAGTGGAGTGCCTCAGGGATCTGTTCTGGGACCCCAAGTCTTTGTGATTTTTTTAAATGACCTGGATGAGGAAGTGGAGGGATGGGTTAGTAAATTTGATGATGACACAAAGGTTGGGTGTGCTGTGGATAGTGTGGGGGGCTGTCAGAGGGTACAATGGGACATTGATAGGATGCAAAACTGGGCTGAGAAGTGGCAAATGGAGTTCAACCCAGATAAGCGTGAGGGGATGTTGCCGGAAGGGCGCTCTGTGACGTTCAGCCGGTAAGGAGCTCCATTCCGGATCTGCTGTCCGTGCTACTCCCACAGCGTTCGTCTCTCCCGAGGCTGCCCATAGGGATCTGTACACGAGCACCAGGGCGCGTCCACGCACCGGTGGTCCTGCGAGCTACGTGTGCAGGAGCCAGACGTCCTCCCTGCCCTTTGTAGTTCAGCCTGCGTCCAAAAGTAATTCAGTTTGCCTGTGTCGCCAGCGAGTAGACACTACATGAGGCTTTCTGTCGGAGAGGCTGGGCGCTGGCAGGGAGAGAATTACACGTTCAGCTCTCCTTTTCTCCTCGCCGAAAGTGAGAGCCCCAAACACTACCCACTATACTATCACACTGGACGCATTACAACAACCATATTGACGCCTATCTGTGACCGTCGTGAATGTCACCGCTCGGCGTCCTATGCAGCAAGGAGAAATCTCTCAGCTTACACAAACTATCCTAATATAATAAACGAGTGTTCAAAGAAATATTCTCATGAAACTTTCCCGGTATGTTTCCAGTCTCATGGCATTCTTCCTGTGCCTTTTCTACGTGTATAACCGGTTTCTGCGAATATGCATCCTTCGGCTTAGATGATCCAATTCTGCAAAATTCCCAGTGTCCTGCCATTTACTATGCAAGAACTGCCCTGCCTTAACTTTACAAAGTGCTACATTTTGTCAAATTAAATTCCACCTGCCAATCCTTGGCCACTTTCTGATTGGTCTATCCACTTCATTGTCCAAGACACCACCGACACTGATGTCATTTACAAATTTAGGAACCACCTGATTACCTCAAATTAGCCTCTGCCTGTTTAAATGCTGACAGATCCCAACACCCGCTTCCCCTCCTGTCACTCTTCCACCAACGCTGTTAGACTCAATGGCCTGCATTTTATACACCGTTGTTCCATTTGCTGTACAGATCAAAGACAGATCGTATTTAACCATGATGTGCGAGGTGATACATTTTGTAGGCAAAAGTAAGAGAGGGATGTCTACATTATTGATAAGGTTTTAGCGATTTTGAGATTTAGCGATTTTGAGATTTGTTTATAAATCCAGAGATCCACGATGGCACTTGCGATACACGCGACGTATTGCCGACAGCTCGCAAAATGTCTGAATGTATTTCTTTTGAAACACTGTCGCTGCAATGTGAAGCCCCTAATTTCCCTTTAAGAAACGTACTGTTGAGCTGTCTAAATTAATCGGCAGTTTAACGAGCTGCTGAAGGACCAGGTGGACTTGACTCTCGGGAATGCAGGTGCAGCACCTTTTAGCGATCAGCGAAGTTCAGCCATTACCGTTGCCGGAACAGAGGTTGGTTCGGCAGACTCCAAGCCAGACTAAATCGCCGGGCTATGAAGCATCCTCTACCCGGCATCTTCTTAGCCAAAGGCCAATGACTTGAAAACAAGGTGCATTATGTAAGCACAACATTGCAGTCTCGGAGGGAAATGAGGGGCTGCTGTCTTCTCTGTTTCATGGAGACATGGCTCAGTTCTGTGTAACAGCCGGAAGGCTTCTCGATCCACCGTTCGGAGAAGATAAGACGGTATTGTGGTGCAGGGGGTGGGGGGGATGGTGGATGTTGAACAGCGGTGTTGTTTCATGATAAATTCTTCATGCTGTCCGTATATAGTGGTCTTGCCGCACCCTTGTTCTCCCAATCACAACATCCAATGATTGAGTTCTGTCGGTGCTGCTTACCGAGAGGTTCTCCTCATTGATCCGGACGGCACTTCACATACCGCCAGAGCAGATGTTAAGCAAGCATACCATGTACTGAGTGCCGCGACCAGCAAGCAAGGAACTGCCTAACCTGATGACTTTCAAATCATTGCGGGGGTTTCTATCAGGCTTATTTAAGGAATTGTCGGCTTATTTGTCATCAGCACGTCATCCACAGTACCAGGGGCTCCCGCACTCTCGACCACTGTTGGAGCACGATCAGGAAAGCCTACCATTCCACCCCCTGACCATATTTCGGGCATTCTGAACGTCTGATTTTCTTTCTCCTACCTCCATCCAGGCGGAGGGTGAGGAACAAGACACCAGATGTATCGGCAACAAAGTCGCGGGAATCAGAGGGCCGACTTCTGAATTGCTTCGAGGCGATAGACAGAAACAAAAATGACCCAGGACTCAGAAGAGAATCTGAATGTCACAATCTTTATAAAGACACTGGAGAACGAGTGTTTCCCACTGATTCATTCAGAGTCCAGAGTGTTCCTTAACCTGAAGCACTGGGTGAACAAGAGATCTGCAAAGTGCTGTGCAGTAGATTCGTGGCAATATTTATCACATTTATTCATTATGTAGTGTTCTCGCACAGGTGTAAAAGAACTCTGAACTAAACACCAAGCATAAACCAGTCAACGAGGCGGAGAGAGACTGGGATGAGGTAGGGAAGTGTGAGTCAGAGAATACGGTCCATAAATACACTGAGAGATTAGAGGACTTTCCTACCTGCGAGGCATTCTGGGATTAGAGAGCTTACATTCTATAGTCCCTCTGAAACAAGCAACCCGTGCCATCTCTCTGACCTCTCCCACTCCGCCTGTTTGACCCGAGTCCTTCCCACACCGAATCCGCGATCTCACTTTCTTCAACCGGTCTTCGCGATATTCATCCTCCGTCCCCGTCTCTGTGACCACAAAACACTGCTGTTGTAACGAAAGCGCAGTGTGGTATCATGAAACTCTCATACAGAGTCATGTTAGTAACGGAACACTCTGGGCAATTTCTAGCGTTGGAGGCAGGAACCGAACCCACCCGGGAAGAAAAATACGGAGACTCGAAAGCCGGCGCGGAGACAGCGCCTAGTACGTGCAAGAGGTCCAATCGACAATGGCGGTTCAACTCTGTTTTGCTTCAGGATTTAAATTTTGTTAATTTCATTAAAGAACCGATTGTATTTTTCTTTTCAACTAACTCAACGGAAGAAATTTCCGGTGGAACATTATGGGATACCTTTAAACTATATAGCCGTGGGCAAATTCTTTTCATACTCTGCAGGAAGAAAGCAGAGGGTGGTAGTGGAAGGAAAGTATTCTGCCTGGAGGTCGGTGACTAGTGGAGTGCCGCAAGGATCTGTCCTAGGATGACTGCTGTTTGTGATTATTATAAATGGCCTGGATGAAGAGGTGGAAGGAAGTTTGCAAATAACACGAAGATTGGAGGAGTTGTGGGTGGAGCTGTAGGTTATCGAAGGTTACAGGATGCAGAATTGGTTGAAAAGTGGCAGATGGAGATCAATCCGGGGAAGTGTGAGGTGATGTATTTTGGAAGGACAAACCAGAAGGCTGAGTGCAGGGTTATTGGTCGGTTACTTAAAAGTGTGGATGAACAGAGGGACTTTGGGGTTGAAATCCATATATTCCTCAATGTCGCTGCACAGGTTGATAGGATAGATAAGAAGGCCTATGGGATAATAGGGGGATTGAGTTCAAGGGTAGTGAGGACATGTTGCAAATCTACAAACCTCTGGCGAGAGCACACTTACAGTATTGTGTTCAGCTCTGGTCACCTCATTATAGGAATGACGTGGAAGCTATGGAGACAGTACAGAGAAGATTTACCAGGATGTTGTCTGGATTTGAAATCAAGTCTTATGAGACAAGGTTAGCAGAGCTGGGACTTTTCACTTTGGTGCGTAGAAGAATGAGAGGGGACTTGCTAGAGGTCTACAAGACTATGAGAGGTATAGATCAGATGGATAGTCAGTTCCTGTTCCCCAGGGCACGAATAGCAAACACCAGAGGTCATAGGTACAAGGTTAAGGGAGGGAAGCTTAGGGGAGACATCAGGGGTAAGTTTATTACACAGAGGTTTGTGAGTGCCTGGAATGATTTGCCAGGGATGTTGGCGGAGGCTAAAACATTAGGGGTATTTAAGAGCCCCTTGGACAGGCACATGAATGAAAGAAATATAGAAGGTTACGGGGTAGTGTGTGTTTAGTACATTTTTAAAGGAATATATGGGTCGGCACAACATCGAGGGCTGAAGGGCTTGTACTGTGCTGCAGTATTCGAGTGTCTAGTGTCTAGAAGTCCCACTCATAGCAGATAATTCAAAGGTTAATTTATTATCAAAGCATGTATCCATATACAACTCTGATTTTTTTCTCCACCAGACAGCCATGAAAAAAAGAAAGAACATGAACGCCGTTCAGAGAGAAACATAAAATCCCCCCCACACACACACACACACATGAATAGAATGGCAAGCCGTTCGTCAACCTCAAAAAACTCCTCTCCCCACACAAAACGCAACAAGAACATCAACACCCCCTCTCCCCCAAAATAAAACCTAACGCCGCACAAATGTGGAGTTGGTGTCACCAGTGTAGAGGAGGCTGCATCGAATTAGGAGACCACAGGGGGATTCGCAACTGAATTGTTGCCTCATCTGGAAGGATGTTTGGACAATGGAGAGATTTCAGCCGTCCGGCTCTTTCACTGTGACATCCCGAACTCAAAACTAAATCCATCCAACCAAGTCTGGGCGAGGTTTTATGACCAATAAACTTAATTCCTTTCTGCGCTCAGCTGTTCAAAAGATTCACTGACTCTGAGAGGAAGGGGTATCTATGGTCCACACTGTCAGGGTGTTGAGTTTACCAGGAGACAAAGACTGCAGGGACGAGAGGTTTTCTGTTGACTAATACACTGTGTGTGGACCCCGCTGCCAATTCTGGTGTTGTGACCCGAATCGAGACAAACACCACGCTGCCCACTCCACCAATAACACGGCACAACCGGACACATAACATGGGACTTTACATCCCACAACACTGGAATCAGTGATGATATCCGTGATTAATGTCGTTGTCCCACTGAAATCATAAGAATCGTCCATTCAGGTGTTTTTAAATACGAGCTCTCTCCCACAAGTGGCGTCACCCACACACTGCCGTCAACAGAGAATTCTAGAGCTGAGCTATCCCATTGGTGCGAAGTGATGTCAATCACTGGTTACACACAATAGCGCATGGAGATCATCCAAGAGGGCGGTAACCCCGCTCCCTCAGCGAGCACCCCGTCAAAGCCGAGCCAACCCCATAGGAAATGTCCCTCTTTTTGATTTATTTCCATTTCCCTCCGAGGGAATTTTCGGCGCTTCTGAAGTGTCTACTGCGGCCGGAGTCTGATGTATCGCTGAGAGTTTGAAGGAAACCGCTCGGCCTATCGGCTTGAATCAACTCCCGGGGGAGTTAGAGATCCCGGCAGAAGACGGAGTGGAGGGGGATTTTATTGAAAGGATACTGGTGGTGTGAGAAGGAGCAAACACGATATTTGTCCCGGTGGTTATAGGAGGGGTTCAGCTGTGGAAATGTCTGAAACCACGGTGGTGCTGAGTTGGAGGACAAACACCGAAAGACTGTTGACCTCCAAGTCGGGCCAATGGTCTGGAAAAAGTGGGGATAGGAGTGGTGTTGGGGGGCAATGATGGACTGGCCCGGGATCTTATTGAATGACAGTACAGGCTGGAAGTGCCGACTGACGTGCTCCTGTTCCTGTTGTCTCTGTGTTTAAGGAGATGGAATAACCAAATCCTTCCCGGGTCTGCAAGATGTTTCAGTGTGTGTTGTAAGGACCGGTGGTTGGAGCCCAGTTTTTCCCAAACTGTATCAGCAATCTGACCGAGGGACCAAATCCAACATTTCTAAATCTGTTGTAGACACGAAAGTATAGTTATATACTGATAATGACACAAATGTATATTAAGATATTGTTAAGGACATAGAACTTATATCTCTACATTGTTAATGAGATTTCTAAGTCTGTTATTGATACATTATATATATCATTGCATACAACCTGTATTTAAAAACATGAAACACATTTCGATATTGTTAATGACAGAGAATCGTATTATTTCTGTTCCGTGTGTTATCTGAATGTACTTGCCTGTGATGCTGCCACAAGTCAGTGTTTCTCTGTACCTGTACCTTCCCGTACTTGTGCACTTGGTAATAAATTCAACAGGACCCCACAAAATTCAGTGAGATTTGATTATCATCTTGTCATCTGAGTGCGAGAAATGTAAAGAGACAGTACACTGTTAAATACAAGAACCTGAACATTGTTGATGAGCAGAGGGATCCTGGAGTCCAAGTTCCCCGCTTCCTGAAAGAGACTACTCAGATGGACAGAGTGGTTAAGAATGCCAATGGTATGCTTACCTTTACAATCAAGGCGCTCATTTCAAATGTCAGGAAGTTATGTTAAAGCTCGAGTTAGGTCACATCTGAAGTATTTCACACAGTTCTAGTAACCTCATTCTCGGAAGAATGTCGAGGCTTTGGAGCGATTGCAGACGAGCTTTACCAGGAAATATCCTGGATTACAAGGCATGCATAATTTCAAAGGGCATACACCAAAGTTTACATTGGTTCGTTCTAGCTTTTTCACTTTAGGATCATTCATATCATAGTATATACTGTTAATTCAGTCTATTTCTGTAGGACCATCAGTGATTGTCCTTTATGTGTTCTTCCACCAAGTTCTATCTGCTCATTCCGTGCTCATATTGTACCTGTATCTTATCAATAATTATATATCAACAATCTTTCTCCTACTCTCACCTCATTGTGAAGTATTCTGCCTTACTGAGATATTTCCGCGCTCAGTGTTTGTTAGCTAGAACTAGAAGAGGATTTATTGAATGCAGCATGAGGTAGGGTAAAGGCAGCCATTTCAAATTTTTGTTTCAACGGTATGAAATGGCAGCTGTGTTAATTTTATATAAAGACACTTTACAGGACAATGTCAGGGTAGCAGACTGTCACCTGAAGTTTAACTGAAGTTGGTCAACGTAAAAAGACAATGGTCCGAAAGACTTGAGTAAATAAATAAGACAATAATTTCAAAAAAAAATTCAAGTTTTGGAATGGCCGAGCCAAAGCCCTAGCGTTAATCCCATAGGAATGTTGTGGAATGGCCTGAAGCAGCAGCTCAGGCAAGGAATCCCACCAACATCCCAGAGTTGAAGAGTGATGACTGTGTGTACTGAATGAAGAGAAAACTAATGATGATCCCTTTTCCATTCTGGTTCCATCTGCTCATTCCCCACACATCTTGTTTAAACTCTGTCCAGCCTGTAACCCACCATCCCAATGATATACATCAACCATCTTGTTTAACCTCTGTCCAGTCTGTGTCCCACCATCTCAATGATATATATCAACCATTTTGTTCAACCTCTGTCCAGTCTGTATCCCACCACCTCAATGATATATATCAACATTCTTCTTTAAAATCTGTCCGGCCTGTATCCCACCACATCAATAATATATATCAGCTATCATGTTCAACCTCTGTACAGCATTTATCCCACCACCTCAATGATATATATTAACCATCTTGTTCAACCCATGTCCAACCTGTATCCAACCACCTCAGTATGTATCAGCCATCTTGTTCAACCTCTGTCCAGTCTGTATGCCCTCACTTCAATGATATATATATCAAACTTCTTGTCAATTTCGGATCAGTCTTTATCGCATCAATAATTACAATTTTAGGTTCAACGTTACAAAATGGCGAAGTGTTAATCTTGACAGCATTTAAAGTGAGTCTGTTATTGCATTTTTTCGTCATTTTTGAAGACCCACATTCTCTGTTGCCAGGGTAACCGCCCATGTAACTTGCAGGAAGTGGTGCACATTTTTATCGCTCTCTGGTCACGGTCCCTCAATGAGAGACATGGGCCTCGGGAGCAGATGTGACAGACTGATAGTGGGGTGGGGAGGATTTTGTGAGTAGTGAATGTAACGACTGTATTAACTCTGTGTTGGAATGAAGACGAAACTAATGAATGTGGGCATTACATTTCTGCAACTTTGTTCTGGCCGTCACAAACATCCTGTAATCAGTCAATAATTGTGCATAATTTAAAGTAAAAGGAGAAAAAGCTGGAAACGTTCAGCAGATCGGGCAGCAACTTGGACAGTCTCAGTTCAGATACTGGGTCTTCCACAGTTTCTCTTTCCACAAATCTAATCTGATGAAACGAGTTTCCAGCACTATTATTTCAATTTTATACTGGGCAAGACATGATTTAACAAAAAGATCGTGATAAATTGAATCCGGTTTAGTTGCAGGGGACAATGTGAAACGTATCCCCGGTATCTGGTGACTCACGCCCAGGTTTTCCAGCCTGATCATTGGTCCAGTCAGATGACCATCAGGTTCCCATTCTGCCATAAGTTGACGCAGTGTTAGTTTTTGAAATCTGATTGGCCGAAACACTACATCATATTACCGGTAGCAAGGAGTCCTGGGAGAGTTGCTGTTTGGACTGTAATCATTGAAACTACTACTGTCTCCTCATTGTGAATTATTTTGCCTCACTATCGGTGTTTATTAACTGGAAATAGCAGAGGATTTATTAAATGCAGCCTGAGGTAAGGTAAAGGCAAACATTACAATTTTAGTTTCAACGTTATAAAATAGCTGTGTGTTAATTTTATATCAAGTCATTTTACGGGAGAATGTCAGCGTAGCACTCTGTCAACTGAAGTTTAATTGAAGTTGGATAACGCAACAAGACAATGATCCAGAAGACAAGAGTAAATAATAGAATAATTACAAAAGAAAATTAGAATGGCCGAGTCAAAGTCCTAACGTTAATCCCATAGGAAAGTTGCGGAATGGGCTGAAGCAGCAGTTCCGTCGAGGAATCCTACCTCGAAGCAGCAGTTCCGTCGAAGCAGTTTTGTAAGGCGGAATGACATAAAATTCTTCCAGGCCGATGTGCAGGAAGATCAGCAGTTAACGGAAGCATTTGCTTGAAGTTATTGCTGTACGGGGGATTGGGGGCGCGGCGGGGGGGGGGGGGGGGGGGGGGGCTTCACACCAATTAATGAAAGCCAAGGTTCACAGACTTATTTTGAACAAGTACATGCAATATTGAATGATGTTAATATTGTCATAACGAGACTCACAGCGTTTTAAATTGACTCTGTTGTTTACATTTTCGGTCACCTTTGGAGAGCCGCTTTCTGCATTGCCAGGATAACAGCCCATGTGACCGGTACGGAGTGGTAAACATTTTTATCGCGCTCTCGTCACCGTTGCTCAGTGAGAGTTAGTAGCGTCAGGAGCAGATGTAACAGACTGATAAAGGGGTGGGGATGATGCTGTGAGCATTGACTGTGTGTACTGAATAATTCCTGTGTTGGAATGAAGAGAAAACTAATGATGATCCCTTTTCCCATCTGGTTCCATCTGCTCATTCCCCGCGCATCTTGTTCAACCTCTCTCCGGCCTGTATCCCACCACCTCAATGACAATCTGTATCGCATCAATAATTACAATTTTATTTTCAACAGTACAAAATGGCAAAGTGTTAATCTTGACAACATTTAAAGTGAGTCTGTTATTTCATTTAATTTTTGTCATTTTTGGAGAGCCACTTTCTCTGTTGCCAGGGTAACAGCCCATGTGACTTGCAGGGAGTGGTGCACATTTTTATCGCTCTCTGGTCACGGTCCCTGAGTGAGAGACAGTGGCCTCGGGAGCAGATGTAACAGACTGATAGTGGGGTGGGGTAGATGTTATGAGCATTGACTCTACCGACAGATTTATCCCTGTGTTGGAATGAAGACGAAACTAATGAATGTGGGCATTACATTTGTGCAACTTTGTTCAGGCCGTCACAAACATCTTGTAATCAGTCAATAGTCGTGCATCATTTAAAGTAAAAAGAGAAAATGCTGGAAACGTTCAGCAGATCGGGCAGTAACTTGGACAATCCCAATTCAGATACTGGCTCTTCCACAGTTTCTCTTTCCACACATCCTATCTGATGAAACAAGTTTCCAGCAATACTATTTCAATTTTGTATCAAAAGCATTTTATTCCTGTTAGCCTACAGGAAATATGATGGCCAATTATGCTGGACAAGACCTCACTTAACCATAAAATAACGATAAATTGTGTTCAGTTTAGTTGCCAGAGACAATGTGAAACGTATCCCTTGTATCTGGTGACTCACGCCCAGGTTTTCCAGCCCGATCATTGGTCCAGTCAGATGATCATCAGCTTCCCGTTCTGCCATAGGTTGATTGAGTGTTAGTTTCTGAACTCTGATTGGCCGGAACACTGCAACATTTTATCGGTAGCAAGGAGTCCTAGAGTTGCGGTTTGGGCTGTAATCCTTAGTACTTATACAGATGGGACACGATGTTCCTCCTTCCAAATGAATCAGAAGTCTCGGGCATCTGGGCATTAGTTGTGGGTATATCCCTGAATACACCACTTGCTGTGAGATGTGTGGACGATGTGCGAGGCTTCTGGCGTCGGTAAGGGACAGGTTCAGCTGTGTGACCCTATGAGGCTGGGTCATGGGATATCATAGTTTTAGATCAAGTAAAATGGACCCGGGGGTCACCTTGCACAGGATTATGAGGTGTTGAGCGAGTATTTCTGGTCTGTGGGTTCATTGTTCAAACCGTGTAAACAAACCACAACTTTTCGCACTAAATTGTTCCTGTATCAATTTGCCTGTTGTTCCTGGGAAGCTGATCAGTGCAGTTGTTGCTAACAAGGTCCACATGAATAATCTCAAGAATGATCGGCTTTATGTATGAGGAGCATTTGATGGTTCTGGACCTGTGCTCAATGGAGTTCTGAGGGACGGTGGGGGTGGTGTGGGGATGTATGTTTACGTAAACCTACCGAATGCTGAAAAGCCTAGATACAGTGGACATGGAGATGATGTTTCCATTAGACAGAGAGTCTGTGATCTGAGAGCACCGTCTCAGAACAAAGACGCCTACTTTTAAAATTATGATGACAGACAGGCAGACAGACATACTTTATTGATCCAGAGGGCAACTGGGTTTCGTTACAGCCGCACTAACCAAGAATAGAGTAGAAATACAGCAAAATGAAACCAGAAATAATTAAATAATAATAAGTAACTTATGCCAGGGGAAATAAGTCCAGGACCAGCCTATTGGCTCAGAGTGTCTGACACTCCGAGGGAGGAGTTGTAAAGTTTGATGGCCACAGGCAGGAATGACTTCCTTTGACGCTCAGTGTTACATCTCGGTGGAACGAGTCTCTGGCTGAATGTACTCCTGTACCTAAACAGTACATTATGGAGTGGATGGGAGACATTGTCCAAGATGGCATGCAACTTGGACAGCATCCTCTTTTCAGACACCACCGTCAGAGAGTCCCCACAACATCACTGACCTTACGAATGAGTTTGTTAATTCTGTTAGTGTCTGCTACCCTCAACCTGCTGCCCCAGCACACAACAGCAAACATGATAGCACTGGCCACCACAGACTCGGAGAGCATCCTTAACATCGTCCGGCAGATGTTAAAAGACCTCAGTCTCCTCAGGAAGTAGAGACAGCTCTGACCCTTCTTGTAGACAGCCTCCGTGTTCTTTGACCAGTCCAGTTTATTGTCAATTCGTATCCCTAGGTACTTGTAATCCTCCATCATGTCCACACTGACCCTTTGGATGGAAACAGGGTTCACCGGTGCCTTAGACCTCCTCAGGTCCACCACCAGCTCCTTAGTCTTTTTCACATTAAGCTACAGATGATTCTGCTCATACCATGTGACAGAGTTTCCCACCGTAGCCCTGTACTCAGCGTCATCTCCCTTGCTGATGCATCCAACTATGGCAGATTCATCAGAAAACTTCTGAAGATGGCAATACTCTGTGTTGTAGTTGAAATCCGAGCTGTAGATGGTGAAGAGAAAGGGAGACAGGACAGTCCCCTGTGGAGCCCCGGTGCTGCTGATCACTCTGTCTGATACACAGTGTTGCAAGCGCTCATACTGTGGTCTGCCAGTCAGGTAATCAATAATCCATGACACGAGGGAAGCATCCACTTGCATCACTGTCAGATGCTCACCCAGCAGAGCAGGACGGATGGTGTTGAACGCACCGGAGAAGTCAAAAAACATGACCCTCACAGTACTCTCCGGCTTATCCAGGTGGGCGTAGACACGGTTCAGCAGGTAGCCGATGGCATCCTCAACTCCTAGTCGGGGCTGGTAGGCGAACTGGAGGGGGTCTAAGTGTGGCCTAACCATAGGCCGGAGCTGCTCCAGAACAATCCTGTCCAGCGTCTTCATGATGCGTGAGGTCAATGCCACCGGTCTGTAGTCATTGGAGCCACTGGGACGCGGCGTCCTCGGTACAGGGACGAGGCAGGACGTCTTCCATAGCCCAGGAACCCTCTGGAGACTCAGGCTCAGGTTGAAGACATGGTGAAGTACTCCACATAGCTGGGGGGCACAGGCTTTGAGCACCATGGGGCTGACACCATCCGGGCCTGCAGACTTGCTTGAGAAAAATCTCTTCAATTAAAGGACGGCTGCTGTGTGGAAACTGTTGCCGCAGATAGGGGTGGAGGCTGCCCTTTGCGTATATTTAAGGCAGATTTTAATATGTTCGTGATTGCTCAGTAGCTTCAGGGTTGCAGAATGAAGGCAGGAATATGGTGTTGGAATAAAAATCATGTTTGAATGGTGGAGCAGACTCGATGGACTGAATCATCTAATTCTCCACCTACATCTTGTGTCTGACCATAACTGAACGATGACTCCTTCGTATCCCATATCAGGCATTGGGAAGTGCGAGGGGAAATTTCAGATGTGTTCTTTGAAATCGCTATATTTGTCTTCAACATTTAAACTTCGATGAACGGAAATATTTGTTTTATCATTTGTATTGTTAATGTGCTTTATTATCTGTCTAGTTGAATTTGGAGCTTCGGTGAGAGATTTATTGGAAGAAAAACCCCAAATGGAAGCAAACCACGACTGAAGACGAGGGAACAGCAACAAGTGAACCAGCCCGAAGACTGAGAGCACCAACTGGAGAGAACCTTTCTGACTCAGGGTTTCCATTGATTCAGTCAGGAGAAAGTCTGGTGAGTCTCATTTACTCAAACACTGGTCCTTTAGACATTACATATCTATACAAAGGAAGGTAGGAAACAGTTGGAATGAGACTGAATGTGCCAGGTATGCCTCTGTCATACCCAGCTGCAATCACTTCAAGTCTGGTAATGTGTTGTCAGCAGCCCAGCTCTTTAAAGCCACTCACATTCCCTCAGTGTTTGCTCATTTCAAGCTTTTGCGTGTTTTGAAATAGCTTTTGGTCAGTTCTGAGTGGGGAGCGGGAATGAGAGGGGTTTGTTTATACTTACCTGCCTTTCAGAAATGTAATTGCTTGAATTTAATTTGTGCCGACTTACTAACTATATCCTATACATTCTCAACCAAATTATCGATATACACGACAAGTAGGAATGGGTGTAACCCCGGGAACATCACTAAGCACGGAACTCAAGTCCAAGAAGCAGCTTCTCACCGTCGGCTTTGCTTCCTAACAATCATCTGTTTTCAGACTCTGAGGCCCTGTAACAAACTCAATGTTAACAGCAAGATTAGATAGTAACTAATATAAAGAGGAACTTGCTGCTTCCTGAAAGGACGCGCATCATGTCTGATCCAAAGAGAAAGATCTTCCGTTGTTTACAACTTCATCCTTCCCGGTACGGTGCATCCGATAATCTGTAAGCCCCCAATCTCCCCCCACCCCGCCAATAGCCCCACATCCTTCCCATCGTTCACCCCACAATCGAACCCGTGGACAGAATCCCTTCACCCACATCCACACTCTCAACTTGGGTATCATAACAAACTGATCATACATTCCCGGCTCGGGCGGAAAACTGAAACCAGGCCTGCAGCACTGGCGACCCCGGACACCCTAGATGACTGGTTCAGTTCCGGCCCTTACGCACTGCAACCGACCTTCGATTTACACAAACCCGAGATCAGCCCCTTCCTCACCGCCGCCCGATCAGGAGAACCGCCGGCATCCGCTGGGTTCGGCACTGTGCTCTGATCTGTAGGAGGTCCCCGCAGCGCCACCTGTGGCAGGATGTCGGAGGGACAACACAGAGCGTTCGGGTGTGGGTTCATTCACTGTGACACCCTCCAAACTTCACATCAACTCCGTCCAACCGACTCTGGGAGAACTGTAACGACCAAGAGATATAATTCTTGTTAGCTATCAGCTGTCTGACTGATTCACTCACTGTCGTGGTGTTTAGATTGCCGGGAGGCAAGGACAGCAGGGACGAGAGGTTTTCTGTTAACTGAAATGAATCTGTGCTTCCTCTGCTGGCAATTCCTGTTTACAGCAGTAAAACTGTTTTTTATGAAAATACTAAACAACGAGACACGGCACGGACTGAGCCCTCTCAAATCAGATCACCCTGGAAACTCTTCCCCAGAAACATTCTGGGCTTTGTGTCCCAACTCGGGACAAGTACCACACCGCCCACTCTACGGACAACATGGCACAGCAGGACACCTGGCAAGGGACTTTACATCACACAGCATCGGATTCAGTGATGAAACCTCGTTCTTCCCCTGAAATCATTAAAACCTCCACTAACCAGCTTTTGAATATAAGCTCTCACCCACACGTGACGTCACTCTGGCGCCCCCAGATAAAAGCATAAAATACTGGAGCAGAATTAGGCCATTTGGCCCATCTGACCTCACGTGCCTGAAGGATGCGGTGATAGGCGAGGTGCTTAATGAATGCTTTGCTTCAGAGTTGCCAATGAGATGGACAGTGATTGTGATGTAGCATAGTAGCATGGCAGTGTTCAGAAAGAGGTGTTGTTGAAGCATCCAATATTTACCACTTTACGACAGGAAGTGAGGGAGGAGTTTACAAGGACATTGGCAATGATCTTTGTGTCCTCTCTGGCCACAGGCGTAGAAATCATTAGAGGATGGCATAACTTGTTCTGTAATTCTGTAAACGTATTATATATAATCCTGGGGATTATAGACCAGTGAGCGTCACATCGGTGCTGGGCAAACTCTTGGAATGGTTACTTGGGAAGAGGAATTTTGAGCATTTGGAGAAATATTATCTTACTAGGGGTTGCCACTTTGGCGTTTTGACGGTGAGTGGAGAAAAGTGTAGGGGAGGTGCCAGAAATAACTTTCCACAATAGATGACAGTCATGCACCGACATTTGGATCGGCAGAGTCTGATCAGGAGACACCATGGCATTGTCTATGTAAAATTGTGTTTAACAAGACTTCGTAAGTTTTTTGAAGATAAGTGTCAATATGGGTGCGGGAATGGATGTTGTACATTGAACTACAGTAAAGCCTTTGACAAGGTGCCACATGAAAGCTCTGTCTGGAAGATAAGTTCACATCTGGTCCAGTGAGAGAAAGTTAGATGGATTCAAGATTGCCTTGAAGGTAGTAAGCAAAGAGGGATGGTTGAAGGTTTTTCCTTGAAGAGGGACCACAAGGCTACAAGGTGGGACATTTGATATTCGTTATTTGATAGTAATGATTTGAGTACAAATGCACAAGGCTTGACCAGTAAGTTCACTGATGACACAAAATTAATAGATGGTGTTCATGATGAAGATTATCGTAGCTTATAGGGGATCTAATTGGATAAAGCAATGGTAAACAGATTGGAAAATCAACACGAGCAGCATCGGTTTCACGCAGAGTTTTGTGATGATGTGGAGGGACCTGTCAAAGGAAGTGGATGAGGCAACACAATTGTATAATTCCAGAAGCCGTTGGGATGTGAAGATGGAGTGAGGAGGCCAGTAGGGAAATGGGCTCAAAACAGGAAATTAGGACCATGTCTGTGGGCAATATGGTTAGCACTTTCTCATTGGGCTGAAGAGTCTGTATCTGTGCTCTGTTGCTGTGTGACTCTGTCAGAAGGATGCACCAGATATCACTGGACAGACATACAGACATGGTGTGGAAGTTGATGGAAAAGGGGAATGGTTGGTCCTTAAGCCAACTCCTGTTCTGATACAGGGGATGTAGGCTCTGTCATATTTATAAAGTAATCGTGTCTCTGACTCACTATCTGCTTGTGTGTCATTCAGACCATTTCCCGCAGGTGGAGCTTTTCTACACCGGGAACAAAGAGTAAACAAGAAAACAACAACCAGGATTCGTCAGTCGGAATCAAAATGGCTAAAGGTATGATAACAGGGATCTTTATAATTAAACTTCCGTCGTGTTTGTGCACAATAATTCAGATGAAGTAACTTACGCAGATGCTAAGGGGTACAGAAAAGTTTCATCGAACAGGGTAATTGAATCCCATGGAAAAGTGGTCTTGAATAATCGATCGATTTAACAGTTCCAGTGCAGGGACCTGTCACCGGTAATGGTAGAATTACTCAGGTCACCGTGCAAAGCTTCACCTGAGTGGAAGCAGCAGGGTTTCCTGAATCAGGTGGTTGAGAGTAAAACACCCACAAAAATGTGTTGTTTGTTACGTTAAAGTCCGGGTTCAGGGATTGTTGCACATCAGGGCCTGTTCGGAGGTGAAAGACATCTCCAACTTTCATTTATAAAATTCAGAGCGAGATGATTGGAGCATTTCCTGGATTTCAGGGACTGTGTGATAACACAACATTTCAGGTTTTGGTAGGGTAGCTGTCAACTTCCCCTTGGTTTTGTTGACGGCTGCGCAAAGGAGATGAAGGGAGTTTCCGATATCTGTTTTTTGTAGCCCAGCTGAGAACATTGCCAACGTTCAGAATTTCTGACGATCAGCAGACAGCTCATTGTAGGTAAATTTGTGGTGTGTTTCGGTGTTTTAACACCCCAGTGACTGTTTAGGCTGTGGACAAATGGTGAACGTCATTTTCTCAAAAGACGTAAAAGGAGCTTCAATGTTGATATGCTGAAATGATTTTCTCTGAGTCAGAAAATGTTCTCATCCGATTCAATCTTTTGTAAATAGAATATTCACTCTGCAATCTGTCAAGTACTAATACATCCTTCCTGTAGTATTGGTAACAGAACTGGTCCAAACAACAGATAATAACCTTGTCACAAGAGATCGCTGCGCCTGTATTCTGCTCTGCAGCTAATGATGGCAAGTCTGCTAAATGTCCACTCAGCACATTGTCTCCTGCAATCCGGTGGCTGATCTGTGTGTGACCCTGTGGAAAGAACAGTGTACGCCCCGTGGTAATGGTCAGTCTGTGACACTGTGAAAGGGACAGTGTGCGCCTCGAGGTAATGGTCAGTCTGTGACCCTGTGGAAGGGACAGTGTGCGCCCCGTGGTAATGGTCAGTCTGTGACCCTGTGGAAAGGACAGTGTGCGCCCCGTGGTAATGGTCAGTCTGTGACCCTGTGGAAGGGACAGTGTGCGTATCCTGGTAATGGTCAGTCTGTGACCCTGTGGAAAGGACAGTGTGCGCCCCGTGGTAATGGTCAGTCTGTGACCCTGTGGAAAGGACAGTGTGCGCCCCGTGATAATGGACAGTCTGTGACCCAGGGGACAGGACAGCATGCGCCTTGAGGTAATGGTCAGTCTGTGACCCTGTGGAAGGGACAGTGTGTGCATCTAGGTCATGGTCAGTCTGTGACCCAGGGGACAGGACAGCGTGCGCCTCGAGGTAATGGTCAGTCTGTTACCCAGGGGACAGGACAGCATGTGCCTCGAGGTAATGGTCAGTCTGTGTCCCAGGGGACAGGAGGCGTGCGCCTCGAGGTAATGGTCAGTCTGTGACCCTGTGGAAGGGACAGTGTGTGCATCTAGGTAATGGTCAGTCTGTGACCCAGGGGACAGGACAGCGTGCGCCTCGAGGTAATGGTCAGTCTGTTACCCAGGGGACAGGACAGCATGTGCCTCGAGGTAATGGTCAGTCTGTGTCCCAGGGGACAGGAGGCGTGGGCCTCGAGGTAATGGTCAGTCTGTGACCCTGTGGAAGGGACAGTGTGTGCATCTAGGTAATGGTCAGTCTTTGACCCAGGGGACAGGACAGCGTGCGCCTCGAGGTAATGGTCAGTCTGTGTCCCAGGGGATAGGAGGCGTGCGCCTCGAGGTAATGGTCAGTCTGTTACCCAGGGGACAGGACACTTTGACACAGCAGACGGAGAGTATGTGATTTAGGGGATCTGGCAGTGTGTAATCCGGAGGCTGATCTGTGTGTGACACTGGTGACTGAACAGTTTGTGATCCAGGGAGAATTTGCTTGTGGAAAATAATCCCAGTGATATTTCTCGGTATCAAGTGACACCATTCCATTAAGACCCCTGGTTATCAGTGTGTTCAAATACTTCATTGCCAGTGATCAGTAGTATTGTGTCCATCCTGTTCTGTATCTGGGAGTGGATGTGTCTGGTCACCGGCTTATTGCGATGGTCACCTGGCAGGAAGTGTGGATCACATTCACCAGCACAGTCCCACTCCAAATCGGGTCAGCGAGAGTCCAAGCTCCATTGTTAGATGACTCTGTGTCTGTTCTCGCTGGAATTTAGAAAGATGAGGGAGGGGAGATATCATTGAACCCTTTCGAATGTTGAGTTGCCCAGACAGAGTAGATGTTGAAAGATGTTTCCAATGGTGGGGAAGTCTAGTGTAAGAGGGCACAGCCTCAAGATAGAGGATCATCAATTTAAACAGAAACTTCTTTAGCCAGAAGGTGGCGAATTTGTGGAATTTGTTACCACAGGAAGCTGTTGGAGGCCGGGTCATTGAGTGTATTTAAGGCAAAGACCTGTAGGTTATTGATTGGAGACGGTATCAAATGTTACGGGAAGAAGGCCGAGAATTAGGGTTGAGGAAGGGAAAGAAAGGATCAGCCATGAATGAATGGCGGAGCAGATTCAATGAGCCAAATGGCCTACCTCTATACCTACGCCTTATGATCTTATTGTAGCCACACATTGTGAATCCTTGTTTTGATGAGCATTAAATCACTCTAGTACAACTTGTAATTCGTTATTTATTTCAGGTGGGAAATTAAATCGGGTACGGGAATTACTCAAGAGGTTTTCAGCAGGCAACTCACCGAGGGAAGATGATCGGCACCACGGAAACAATGCACCAAAGCAGGGTCAGATTGAGGGCAATGTACTAGTTGAATGCAGTCCGGCCGCAGAGGAGGAGGAGCAAAGTCAGCCCAGAGACAGTGACGTCAGAGACACCGATCAGGACCCTGGAACCAGCACAAGTGAGGCGACTGCCTGTCAGCTTGGAAGCTCATTAAAGACGGACCTGTCAAGTCCCCAACAAGGAGTTGGTAAGTGAAATATGAGGGTGATGTGTTCACAGAATGCGGCGGGGAGGAGGGTAAAAGTGATTCCTTGTTGGAGGGTTGCACAGAGAGGGAAAATACGTGAGTGTGGTACATGGTGTGTAGTGGGGCACCCGTTACCCAACTACAGGAAATGTACTACCTGCTCTAATTATTTCCAGGACGTGCATTGGAGGAACTGCAGCTGTCCAGATAAGAATTTCCGGGATAAGAAATAAGGGAAATGTGTTCCTCAGGATGGAGAGAGCATCTTTCGGAAGTGCCTCTTATTGACAGTCCCAATATTTATTCCCATCCTATATTGGAATAGGTGTGTCAGTGGGGTGGGCGGGGTTGCTTACTGGTAAAGTAATTTCAAGAGCATTGTTGGGTAGTTTTTGAGGCCACTCCTGGGGAAAGGGACATAAGTGTATACATGGCCGATGCCAGTGTGTTCCCCTATTGTACATCACTGGTCAAAGAACACCAGCCAGGTTGAACCACATTACCATCTGTCTGCTATAGGAATTCATCTGTCTATGAATCCAAAAGGCAATTCACCACACTTCCCAAGCATGTTAAGTTTCTGTATGAGCCTCCCATGTGGGACCTTGGCAAACACACGGCTAACACTCAAGTAGAAAATATCCATGTGTAACTTCATCCATCACATTTGTCACCACCTGGAAGAACATAATCAAGTTAACAGGGTCTCTCAAACATTCTCTCTTCTGATACTCCCATGGGGCAGAAGATATAAAAGGCTGAGTGTAAGTACCGCCGGCCAAAAGGACAGATTTAATACTGCATTTATAAGACTATTGATTGGCCACCATCTATGTTATTATTCGCTCTTAATAATAATGAGACAATTTTATGTTTAAAGTTACAACGTTGTGCATGTCATAGCTAATAACCACTCACTTAGACAACCTCAATATACTTACAGAACAGCAGAAAGAATGCTGTTGGGTATGAACGGATTTAAGGAACAACTGATAATACATTACGCAATTCTTTTAAGGCCGGGGGAAAGCAGAAATCTTCCAATGTTATATTGTCTATCAAAAACCATTTGATTCTGTCCCTCACTCGTGGCTAATAGAACTTCCTAATATATACACCTGATATACAACATCTGAAGCATTGGCAGACAGTAATCGCCCTATTACCCCAGCCACTCCCTGTTTGACACGCTGCCGGCCAGCAAAAGTTTCAGGATAATAAAAGCCAAGACAAATAGACTGAGGAACAGCTTCTACCCCAGAGCTGTGGTCTCCATCACACTATTCCCACAGAGCAATGACTGAAACTGTGAGCACACACATGCACACACAAGGACAAATACTTGCACTAACGGCACTTTATGCATTACTGTGATATTCTGGTGCTGCTGCAACTTATTTGCTGCGACTTATCTATTATATACTGTTTTTTATTCTATTACTGTCTTATTTTTACCTACTGCTTTGTTTGATTGCCTGAGAGGAAGTCAAACAGAGTTTCATTGTGCCTATGTATAAGGACAACAAAGATCATTCAATTCAATTCAGTCCTCTTCTTGCACTGTCTCTCAGTTTTTGAGAACAGCTCCTCTCGGCAGATTTACAGCTGTGCTATATTCTTTCCATTTATTGATCATTGACTTAACTGTACTTCAAGGGATATTCAGTAACTTGGAAATTATGCTGTATCAATATCCTGGCTTGTGCTTTTCAATAACACTTTAACAGAGGGTTCTCTGTTCTTAGACTCCTCCACCATACAAATCATCCTCTCCACATCCATTATGTCGAGGCCTTTCAAAATTCGACAGGTTTCAATGAGGTCATCCTCATTCTCCTGAATTCCTGTGTAGAGGGCCAGAGCCGTCAGACGCTCCTCATATGTCCCTCATATGGAAACTCATTCCCGTAAACATTCTCATGATCTTCCTTTGAAACCTCTCCAATGTCAGCACACCATTCTTTTTCGATAAGGAACCCAAAACCTCACATCACTCAAGGTGGGGCCTCACCAGTGCTTTATAAAGCCTCAATATTAAATACTTGCTTTTATATTTTAGTCCACTCGAAATAAATGCCAGTATTGCATTTGCCTTTCTCACCACCGACTCAAACTGCAAATGAAGAGAGGATAGACTCTCTACTTTCTCAAAACTACCTTCCCCTCCTCATATCTTCCGGAAATCTGGCCACTAAGCCTTCAAT
The DNA here is from genome assembly GCF_048418815.1 of Hemitrygon akajei. Classification (NCBI taxonomy): domain Eukaryota; kingdom Metazoa; phylum Chordata; class Chondrichthyes; order Myliobatiformes; family Dasyatidae; genus Hemitrygon; species Hemitrygon akajei. The sequence continues at coordinate 567,844 of NW_027332074.1, forward strand.
TCTGTTATCCAAATCATTGACTTATAATAGTCCCAACACAGATGTCTATGAAACACGACTAGTCACCAGTAGCCAACCAAAAAAGGAAACCCTTTTTCCCACTCTTTGCCTACTGCCGATCAGCCAATCCTTAATCCATGCTAGAACTTTTCCTGTAATGCCGTGGGCACTTAACATTTTCAGCAGCCTCTTGATTGGCAACTTGTCAAAGGCCTTCTGAAAATTTAAGCACACAATATCCACGGATTCTCCTTTGTCTATCCTGTTTGTTATTTCTACACAGATTTCCGACAGATTTGTCAGTCACAATTTTTCCTTGAGGAATCCATGCTGACCACGGCGTATTTTTATCATGTGCCTCCAAGTACTCGAAATCAACTACCCTTGGTACCCTTAAGGGTATTAAGTACCCTTAACAATCGACATCTATACCTTTGCAACCAGTGAGTTCAGACTAACAGGCCTATAATTTCATTTCTTCTGACTCAGTCCGTTATTGAAGAGTGTAGCGAGATTTGCAATTTGCCATTCCTCACGAGCCTTGCCAGAATCAATGAATTTCTGAAAGATCAATGCTGGCACTTCTACATATGCAGTAAAAAAAAAGCTTAGCTGGAGAATACAGAAATATCTTGAACAGTTTCTGCTGCTGTGGCTCAGAAGAGAACAGAGATGCAGTGATGATGGAAGATTCCTTAGTCGGAGGAACAGAGACGCGATTTTGTGGGCACGATAGAGAGTCCCGTATGTTACATTGCCTCCCAGGTGCCAAGGATGACTCGATTCGGGTCCACGGTGTTTAAAAAGGAGGGGGGAGTGAGCAGTACAGGTAGTAAAGGGTGAGGTGGTTCTGGTAAGAGATCTGAGGGAGCTAGGTAGAAAACGGGACAACCAGGGTAGTAATTTCAGGATTACTGTCATGCCGCCCAGCATGGGGGTAAATATAGGATGACTTGGCAGATGAATGCATAGCTAAGGAACTGATGCGGGGGAAGGTTCAGATTTATGGATAATTAGACTTCGTAGCCATCACAGCTTAAATGCCATCCATAAATTTGCCAACAACAGAGGCGACTGTACTTCCTAAGAAGGTTGGCGTCATTCAATGTCTGTGGTGAGATGCTGAAGATGTTCTATAGGTCAGTTGTAGAGAGCGCCCTCTTCTTTGTGGTGGCGTGTTGGGGAGGAAGCATTAAGAAGAGGGACGCCTCACGTCTTAATAAGCTGGTAAGGAAGGCGGGCTCTGTCGTGGGCAAAGTACTGGGGAGTTTAACATCGGTAGCTGAGCGAAGGGCGCTGAGTAGGCTACGGTCAATTATGGATAACTCTGAACATCCTCTACATAGCACCATCCAGAGACAGAGAAGCAGTTTCAGCGACAGGTTACTATCGATGCAATGCTCCTCAGACAGGATGAAGAGGTCAATACTCCCCAATGCCATTAGGCTTTACAATTCTACCGCCAGGACTTAAGAACTTTTTAAAAGCTATTATTAATGCTTTTGAGATAGTGATTTAGATGCATATCATATTTTTTTACTGAGTTAAGTATTGTATGTAATTAGTTTTGCTACAACAAGTGTATGGGACATTGGAAAAAAGTTGGAATTTCCCCATGGGGATGAATAAAGTATCTATCTATCTATCTATCTATCTATCTATCTATCTATCTATCTATCTATCTATCTATCTATCTATCTATCAATAAAACCATTGTTGCCAGAATTTCAGATGGTGACGGGGGGTGAACGGGTGCGAGATACATCACCTAGTGATGGAGCTGCAACCTTCAAATAAAACCAGAGAACTTCAGAAAGGGTAGAACGAGGGAACACACACAAGTCCTCAAAGAGAGATCAGAAGTGGAGAGAGTGAGCAATTTCAAGTTCCTGGGTGTCACTATGTCTGAGGGCTTAACTTGGACCCAAAATATCGATGCAGCTATTAAGAAGGCTATATTTCATCACGAGTTTGAGGAGATTTGGCATATCACCAAAATAAGTATTGTGCAAATTTCTGGACGTACCATGCAGGGTATTCTAACTGGCTGCATCTTTGGCACGCTAGCTGTATATATGTCCCCAACACTTTTGCGTAACTCTGTAGCAATTTTATGTAACTGCAGCTGCAAAACAAAAAGAAGTGACGTGTGAGTGATAATAAATCTGACTCTGATATGGGTCTTTATTGTGGACTGAAAGTTGGAAGGGGGCAGAGCGAGGGGAATCATCGTTTGGAAACGAGTAGGGAAAGAACACCAGAGAGACATTCTGTAATGATCAATAAGCCAGTTGTTTGGAATCAGATGACCTTGTCTCAGGGCTGGATGTGTCCATGCTCTCACTGCACCCCACCCCAGGCACTCCTTTCCTGCTACCTGTCCCATTCCCCTCCCACCTCCTCTGCAACTTGTCCCACACTCCTCACATCATCTGTGCCACGGGTTCGACACCCTTCCTGCGGCGCATGCTCCTTAATCACTTTTTCCAACATAATTTGCTCCCCATCATGTTTACCAACTCGCTCTCCACTCCACGTTGCAGAGTACTGCATTTTTATATTTCTATTCCCAGATTCCAAATCTACGATCTCAGATCTCCTGACACAGTGTGAAGATTATCAGCTGCTCCACCTGACTACTTTCTACCAAGAGAGACTGAAACCTGCGATTGAAGAACGGGTAGACGGACTCAGCTGGACGTTGAGACAGGAGGGACAATTCAGTGAACGGGAACACGAGGTGATTGGGAGTAACAGTTGGGATACCGTTCATTTTAGTGAAAGGAGGGATGAGAGACAACAGTCAGGCTGGCTCATCCTCTTGTCTCTGTACACTGCAGTGATGATATTGATCACTGAACAATTTGTGACCAAAACCTTTGCACCAGGGTTAAAATCAGTGAATTAGAAAAATCCGAACTGCAGATTCAAACTTTATTCATCAGTCCAAATAGGCTGAGCTCAACACAGTGGTGAGAGAAATGTGATTCAATGAATCAGCATTAGAAATGAAAACCTGATCAAAATACCCATCAAGGCCTTTGGTCACATTGAGATGAATCTCATTTCTCCTCATGGACGATGCAAATGTCCGGTTCTCTGCTGCCGTGTGTGGAAGGACACCTGGCTACCACATCGAAGTGGTCACATTACTCCCGAACACAGCCAGGTACCTGGAATTTCGCCAATTGTCGTGACCCTAGAATTAGAATCACACAACAGGAAAATGGGCCATATCACCCTAAAGCTTTCCTACCACCTGTTTCTCGAATTATCTTCGGCATTTCATAGTTTCAAACAACACTTATAATCGAAATATGTATACAGTATACAACCCTGTGATTCACTTTCATACAGAAATTGAAGAAACACAATAGAACCCATTTAAAAAATAAAAACTCACATAACAAAGGCCGCCAAACACCCAATGTTTGAAAAACAGAACAGATTGTCCGAACACTAAAAGTAAGTAATTAACTCTGAGAATATGAACCGCAGAGACCACCAACGTGGAAAGTGAGTCCACGGCCACCGAGCCAGATTCACTACTGAAGCCGGTCCTTGAGCCCAGACCAGTAGCGCAGATGTGAGTAAACTTCGCCAATCAGTGAACTAAACTAATGCAGCTGCGGCATCAAAACCTTTTTGATTTGGTCTAGCACTGATATCGACCAAACATTGGCTGATTACTTACTTTCGGGCCCGTTCCCTGCCACTTTGATCTGGCCCCAAGTTCTCATTAGCAATGACAGTGGCGGAAGTGTACACTCGAGACTGCAGCTTGCCGAATTTCCCCACAGCACCACAAACACACCAGGTCGGTTCAAAAATAACAACTTGCAAATGAAAAATGTGTCAATAATTGTAGTACAGAAATGTGTTATTGAATGAGTATTCAGAGTTTTCTTTGCTGCCAGTAAAGCTTCGCTGTGTCTCACCAGCTCTATTGTTCCAGGACAGTATGAATGTACTCATGATGTAGAATCTGATAACTAACTCAGGGGATTCACTTTAGATGAGGCCACATCAGCCCGGGTCAGCCGGGAGGATCCTTTAGGACAGTCAATATCATGAACAGGAATTTGCTGTTGTCCCAGAGACCAGTCAAGACACAATCCAATATAATCGAACATAGTCAACTTTTCCAACGTGTGGTATCGGCCAATAGAGGTCATCAGCCCAAGTGTTTGTGGGTAGGAAATGTTCTCACTGAGCATATCGATGTCACTGCCATCACACTGAAAGAGACAGACCCAGACCAGACAACAGCGAGAGAGAGAGCTCTTTGTCCATGGGATAATGCATTGTGCAGGAAGAGTAGAGTTGTAATGAGCCATAATCCACTGTTTAATGGCCAATGCCTACCTCACATTGCCCTCACCAACAAAAACATGTAACAGCTCTACAAGCGTTACGAAGAAATGTGGCACTCATTTGTCACTCTGCGACAATAATACCGACTTGTAATTGTCTTCAGTTCGTGTTTCGGTTCCATTTCCTGACCCCATAGATTTACAGAATGGACCAGGAGACAGACCAGTGGTTGTCCCAGTGCTCTTGGGCAATGAGACTAGTTGAATATCCCATCAATGAGCATATTTTCCTCATTGTTCTGTGTCTGTTCGTTCGATCTTCACTGTTGTTCTTCACAGGAAGTCAAGAAGCTTGCGGAGTGGGGAAACTGGACAGAGAGTTCCAAACTCTTCCTCAGCCTGGTGATGGAGAAAGGCGCCCAGGCCCGGAGGGTGATGTGGAAATCCTTTGTGGAAGTGAGGAAGGAGTTACCAAAGTTGGAAAAGATACTGAAGGAAATCCAGGAACTTGGTACCGTGAAATAACGCACTCTGCCCTAAATTAGATTGAAACTTTCCAGATTTAACAATGCATGTTGGATTCAATTTCATGGAAGTATTTCGATGTCAACAGGTCCTGATCCATATGAACATATGAATGTCAGCCGAGGCTTTTGTGAGTTATCCTCGCAACTGAAGGGTGAGTGATGAAATAAACGATTCAAACTGATTACTTGACAGAAATGATGTTGAAAAGCGATTGTTCACAAATTGCTGAAATAGGAGTCCAGCTGTCATAGTTTGTGGAAAGGGATGGTCTTGACTGGAAATCACTATCAGTGAATTTGTATCTGAGTTGAAACACATCAGACCATTTCTGACATTTTGTGCAAATATCTCTGTTCAGTATTTCGGCTGTTCAGCCATAAGAGTCACTCAGGCATATACACCCAGCAAGGTCGTGTTACCCAAGAAACACCCAGACGTTGCTGGCAGTCTGCCGATGTGTTGTGAATTCCAACAATGCTGGTTGTTGATACAGCAGCAAATCCCAGATTGTCTGAGAGCGGAAAAATCAGGAATTTCTTCCACGGTTAGGACGACATTCTAGAGTTGCTGTTAGAGTGCTTCTTTTCAGCATCAGTGATCTCGGTTCAGTTCCCGCTGCAGACTGTAAGGAGCTTGTACTGTCTCTCCGTGACTGTGCGGGTTTCTTCTGGATTTAAAGATTTCTTCCCACATTCTAAAGATGGAGTCATAGATAAGTACAACACAGAAACAGGCCCATTAGCCCATCTATTCCTTGCTGAACCACTTAATCTGCCTACTCCAACTGACCTCCATCCATGTACCTATCCAAACTTCTTAAATATTGAAATTGAGGTTGAATGCTTCACTTTTGCTGGCAATGTGTTTCACACTCTGACAAACATCTGAGTGAAGAGGTTTCCCCATATATTCCCCTTAAAAAGTTAACCATGGCCTCTAGTTGTGGACCCACATATTGTCAACGGAAAAACTTGCTTAAAATTTTCCTATTTATACCCCCCATAATTTTGTATACCTCTATCAATTCTCCTCTCGATTTTCTGCGTTCCAAGGTTTACAGACCTAATCTAATCAAACTTTTGTTATAACTCAGGTCTTCCAGACCTGGCACCGTCCGTGCAATATGTTCACTGAACTCGTTGACCCGTATTTCCATCTTTCCTGCAGGTCACCGAAACTTCACACGATACTCCAACCTCAGCATTGCCTTATACAACTTCAACATAGCATCCCATCTCCTGTACTCAGTACATTGATTTATGAAGGCCGATGTGCCAAAAGCTTTCTTTATGACCCTGTCTACCTGTGACGCCACTTTCAATTAATTATGTACCTGTATTCCCAGATCTTTTTGTTCTATCACATGCCGCACCATTAACTGTATAGACCATAGTTGGCCATATCAAAGTGCAACATCACGCATTTGTCTGCATTAATTTGTATCTGCCATGTTCAACCATTTCCCCTAACGTTTCAGATCCCACTACAAGTCATGATGGACTTTCTAGCTCTCCACTACACCCCTAATATTGATGTCGTCGGAAATGTGCTGATCTAGTTAGCTACATTATAATCCAGATCTTTGATATAGATGACAAACAACAACAGAACAAACACCAATTCCTGCAGTACACCTCACCTGTCTTGAGTCAGAGAGGCAACTCTCTGGCTTATCCCTCAAAGCCAATGTCTAGTCCAATTTACCACCTCATCTTGAATGCCGAGCAACTGAAACCTCTTGATCAATCTCCCATGCGAGACCTTGTCAACTGCCTCACCAAACTCCACGTAGACAACATCCACTGTCTGGCCTTTATCAACATTACTGGTAACTTCCTCGAAGAACTCTGTAAGTTTGGTTAGACATGACCTATCACACATGAAACCATGCATACTATCCTCAGTCGGTCCATGTCCAGATGTACAGGTCAGTAGGTTAATTGGTCACATCGTTGTAATTGGGCCGTGTGGGCGCATGGACTGGAAGGGTCTGTCACTGTGCTGTATCCCTAAAATTAACGAAGCAGCTCCATCAGCCCGAGTCCCACTCAGCACAATTCGCACGAATGTTAAACTATACTTCATTTATTCCACATTATGACCATGGACTGAACAGCTTGTTGATGCACTGTAAAACTGCAGACAGCCCTGGCTGGATCTAAACATACTGTGAAGCAACATGCACTTCCTGGAGTTTCCCGATACATGGTCGATCCCTGAATACACCCCTGGAGGTTTCCTCATACACTGTACTCCAGAGTACTCTTGGCAGTGTCCTGATACACTGAACCTCTCTTGTCTGTAATATATTCACAAAGTGCTTTTGCATTAACATCATAATGTCATGTCCCAGCTGGTCTCATAATTTATTTTAAGTACCTCTACCCTACTCTTCGCAGAACATTTTCTTTGTTTATATATATATATATTAATCCGAGAACAGCACCTTTTATCAGTAAAACCATTGATATACCTTGATTTTCAATGTTCCTTACAATTTACTCTTTTCTTGCGCACATTGACACCAAACTCCCACTATTCACTTTCGAATGGCTCCAGCCCACTGGGTGAAGAATCACCTTCAATCAGTGCTGTGGTATACAATCGAAATCATCCCTCCCCAACCTCAGGATATCTATGTCCAATCCATCTGTTCTCCTTTCCATGACTGCTATGAAGCTTAGCTTCATATTCCATATTTAAATGGTTTATCGACATGAAAGAACAGGATCTCTCCTCAACACACTTTAAAACTTATTTCCTCTTCAAGCCCTTAATAAAGGTAATCTAGATTCCTTTTTAGGGAAGTCGGAATCCACGTCTACGATGGCACTTTCATTCATAACAGCTCTGTGTGATTTATCTACTCCTGTATCTCCTGATAACTGTTCAGCGGTGTGCGGTATGTCTGAATCGAAGTGGTTACACTCTTTCTGCAAGGAAGGGACTGAGTTTGTTTATGTTCGCTTTCACTTCGCGGTTAAAGAGATATTCTATTCAAAATGTAGGTGTTTTGATTGAGATTTTATCTCAGATTTGTTACTTCAACAGATTTATTGTTTATTACGTTTATGGACAAGAGTTGGGAATCTAACTTCAATGCAGCTTGATGACCTTTGTCTGGTCAGGGAGAATGAGGAGCTGATAGAAAGGAGGTATAGGCAGGTAGTTACACTGTGGCCTTGGGAGATAGATAAGTGTGTAATAGTCAGTAGAGGGAAGGGCAAGAGTCAGATACTAGAAAGTACCCCATTGGCTGTCCCTGTTAAAAATAAGTACTCCTGCTTGAGTACTGCTGGAGGGTGGGACCTACCTGGGAGAGGCACAGAGTCTGGCCCTGTGGCTCAGAAGGGAAGAGAAAGGAAGAGAATGGCAGCAGTGATCGGGAACTCTATAGTTACGAGGTTAGACAGAGGATGCAGGAAAGAAACGCATTTTAGTTTGTCTCCCAGGTGCCAGAGTCCGGGATGATTCTGATCGTGTCCACAATATCCTGAAGTGGGAAGGAGAACAGCCAGAGGTCGTGGTACATATTGATAGCAATGACATAGGCAGGGGAAGGAGGAGGTCCTGAAAAAAGGCTACAGGGTGTGAGGAAAGAATTTGAGAAGCAGGACTTCAAAGATAGTAATCTCGGAATTACTGCCTGTTCCACGAGACAGTGAGTATAGGAATAGAATGAGGTAGAGGATAAATGTGTGGCTGAGGGATTGGAGCAGGGGGCGGAGATTCAGATTTCTGGATCATTGGGAACTCTTTTAGGGCAGGAGTGACCTGTACAAAAAGGACGGGTTGCATTTGAATCCCAGGGGGACAATTATCCTGGCAGGGAGGTTTGCTAAGGCTATTGGGGAGAGTTTGAATTAGAATTGCTGGGGGGTGGGAATCGAACTGATGTGATGGAGGAAAGGGAGGTTGGCTCAGAAATGGAGAAAGCTTGGAGACAGTGCGAAAAGGGAGGATAGACAGGTGATAGAGAAGGAACGAGCTCCAATCGATGGTTTGTGTTGAGTCTATTTTAATTCAAGGAGTATTATGAACAAAGCGGATGAGCTTACAGCCTGGATCATTACTCGGAGCTATGATGTTATGGCCATTACACAGACTTGGATGGCTCAGCGGCAGGAATTATTACTCTGAGTGCCAGGCTTCAGAAACGAAAGGGAAGGAGGCAAAAGAGGTGTGGGCCGTGACACTCTTAATCAGAGATAGTGCCACGGCTGCTAAAGAAGGAATTCATGGAGGGGTTGTCTATGGAGTCTCTGTGGGTGGAAGTTAGGAATAGGAAGGGGTCAATAACACTACTGGGTGTTTTGTTATTAACCATACAATAGTAACAGGGACGTCAAGGAGCAGATAGGGAGACAGATTCTGGGAAGGTGTAATAATAACAGGGTTGTCTTGATGGGAGACTTTAATTACCCAAATATCAATTGGCATCTCCTTAGAGTGAAGGGTTCAGATGGAGTAGAGTTTGGTAGGTGTGTTCAGGAAGGCTTCTTGACACAATATGTAGATAAACCTACAAGAGGAGAGGCGGTCCTTGATCTGTTATTGGGAAATGACCCTGGCCAGATGTCAGGTTTCTCAGTGGGAGAGCATTTTGGCGATGGTGATCACGATTTTATCTATTTTACCATAGCATTGGAGAGGGATGGGAACAGACAAGTTAGGAAAACATTTAATTGGGGTAAGGGGAAATATGAGTCAATCAGGCAGGAACTTGAAAACATAAATTGGGAACAGATGTTAGGAAAATGTACGGCAGAAATATGGCAAATGTTCAGGGGATATTTACCTGGAGCTCTGCATAGGTACATTCTAGTGAGACAGGGTACACGAACCGTGGTGTACAAAGGTTGCTATAAGTCCAGTCAAGAAGAAAAGAAAAGCTTACCAAAGGTTCAAAAAAGTAGGTAATGATAGAGATCTAGAAGATTATAAGGCTAGCAGGAAGCAGCTTAAGGAAATTAGGAGTCAGAAGGGGCCATGATATAGCCATAGTGAACAGGATTAAAGAAAACCCCAAGGCATTCTACGAGTATGTGAAGAGCGAGAGAATAAGATATCAAATAATAGGACCAATCAAGTGCGACAGTGGAAAACTGTGTATTGAACCGGAATTGATAGCAGAGGTACTTAATGAATACTTTGCTTCAATATTCACTACGGAGAAGGATCTTGGCAATTGCAGGGATAATTTACAGCGGACTGAAAAGCTTGAGCGTTTATATATTAAGAAAGAGGATGTGCTGGAGCTTTTGAAAAGCATCAAGTTGGATAAGTCACCGGGACCAGACGAGATGTTCCGCAGGCTACAGTAGGAGGCGAGGGAGGAGATTGCTGAGCCTTTGGTAATAATCTTTCCATCATCAATGGGGATGGGAGAGATACCGGAGGACTGTAGGGTTGCGGTGTTGTCCTCTTATTCAAGAAATGGAGCAGAAAAACCCAGGAAATTATAGACGAATGAGTCTTACTTCAGTGGTTCGTATGTTGGTGGATAAGATCCTGTGAGGCAGGATTTATGAACAATTGGAGAGGCATAATATGATTAGGAATAGTCAGCAAGGCTTTGTGAAAGGCAGATAACAAAGATTTACGAGCCTGACTGAATTTTTTGAGGATGTGACTAAACACATTGATGAAGGTAGAACAGTAGATGTAGCGTATATGGATTTCAGCAAGGCATTTGATAAGGTTCACCATGCAAGGCTTATTGAGTAAGTACTTACATATGTGATCGAAGGGGACATTGCTTTGTGGATCCTGAATTGGCTTGCCCACAAAAGACAAAGAGTGGTTGTAGATGGGTCAAATTCTGCATCGAGGTCGGTGACCAATGGTGTGCCTCAGGGATCAGTGCTGGGACGCATACTCTTCATGAATGTTATAAATGACCTGGATGAGGAAGTGGAAGAATGGGTTAGTAAATTGGCCGATGACACAAAGGTTGGGGGTATTGTGGATGGTGTGGAGGGTTGTCAAGGGTTACAACGAGGCATTGATAGGATGTCTGGGCTGAGAAGTGACAGATGGAGTTCAACATAGATGTGTGAGCTGGTTCATTTTCGTAGGTAAAATATGATGGCAGAATATAGTATTATTAGTAAGATTCTTGGTAGCGTGGAGGATGAGAGGGATCTTGGGGTTCGAGTCCATAGGGGACTCAAACCTGCTGCGCAGGTTGACTCTGTGGTTAAGAAAGCATTTGGTGCATTGACTTTCATCAATTGTGGTATTGAGTTGAGGAGCCGAGAGGTAATGTTGTAGCTATATAGGACTCTGGTCAGACCCCACTTAGTAGTACTATGCTCAGTTCTGGTCGCCTCACTACCGGAAGGATGCGGAAAACATAGAAAGGGTGCAGAGGAGATTTACAAGGATGTTGCCTGGATTGTGGAGCATGCCTTAAGAGAATAGGTTGAGGAAACTTGGCCTTTTCTCCTTTGAGCAACAGAGGATGGAAGGTGACGTGATAGTTTATACGATCATGAGAGGCATTGATCGTGTGGCTAGTCAGAGGCTTTTTTCCCTGGCTGAAATTGCTAACATGTGAGGGCGCAGTTTATGATGCTTGGAGGTAGGTACAGAGGAGATGTCAGTCGTGTGTTTTTTTACGAAGAGTGTGGCGAGTGCGTGGAATGGGCTGCCGGCGACGGTGCTGGAGGTGGATACGATAGGGTTGTTCAAGAGACTGCTGGATAGATACATGCTTAGGAAAATCGAAGGTTAAATGCAACCCTAGGTAAATTGGAAGGTAAGGACATGTATGGCACAGCTTTGTGGGCAGAAAGGTCTGTATTGTGCTGTAGGCTTTCAATGATTCTAACTGGTCGTTGGTTAATATATTAAAACTGATATTATGGATCCAGTCGTAGTTTCAGAGACAGAAATCAGAAGGGGAATAAGAACGTGCCATGGTCCAATGAAATCAGTGTCCAAGTGAAAAAATACAATTCAATATTCGCCAGTCTCAGACTCCAGTATCCATGAAAGTGCACTCACTTCCCAACAACTCCATTGTTTATTACATTCCATTTATCAACCCTATCATGGTTGACCACAGTCCTGTTAACCTAATTGACAGGGGGACATACATGCTTATGATCTCCTCTTGCTACATAGTTTCAACTGCCTCCAAAATATTTTTTTTCAATCTGTAAGACGGTTTCTTTTCCTGTTTATAATTTTCTATTTATAACATTGCAATACATCCGTCTACAGTTGCAGTGCAACAAGAACCTTTGCCAGTGAACTAGTGAGCGTAGTTGCCCGGGATATTCAATAGGTATTTTCTCAGGGAATCTATGCCATATTTTTCATATTCTGTCCCAATTTATGCGTGCAATACCCCGGATAACAATTTCAACAATGAAGGGAATGGATATTATATTTCAGATCCAGGGGTATCAGTGGAGATTTGGAGAGTGTGAAGAGGCAGAATGGCTGAACTGCAGGAGCAGAGGTTACATGTGGGCTTTTGCGTTTGGGCAGGTTAGAGTACCGGGAGATAACGATGAGCAGTGCGAACTTTCACCTTCAGTGATCGCTGAATACCAGATTGCACAAGTCTTATACTTTCTTGGTCTCTGCACCAGGTTTTATTGTCCACACCGTCAGCCGTAGGAACGTTGAATTCTTGCAATATCAGCCCAGTGATCCGGTTGCAGTTTTCAAGTTGTGTCTTTGACAAGTGTAATTTGGTGATCATTTTATTTATTTTGCCATTTAAGATGTTCAACAGAAACACAAGGAGACTCTGCGGGCACAAACTGAAACACTGAGAGTGAGCACGATCCTGATGAGGGAGAAGGTGAAGGTTTTCCAGCTGGTTGATCGATACGCTGAGCTCACGGTCATTTCTACTGTTCGAGATCGGACACTGGTGGAACATGAACTACTGGCAAGAGGAAGAACCCATGAGAAATGGAGAAAAGAACATCTACATGCAGAACTGGAAAAAATCAGGACTGATCAGTTGTTCCAGAGCAGCTTTTCCCGGAGTAAAACCAAATCTGGGAGGTCGGCAGCAGTGGCCGGAGTTCCAGGGATCGGGAAAACAACAATGGTACAAAAGATTGTTTATGACTGGGCCACAGGGAAAATATATCAACAGTTCCAATTTGTCTTCAGTTTCAAATTCCGGGAATTAAACTCCATTAACTGCAGGATAAACCTGAGGGAACTGATTCTGGATCAATATCCTTACTTTGGGAATATCCTGAGAGAGGTCTGGAAGAACCCAGAGGGATTGCTGTTTATATTCGATGGTCTGGATGAATTCAAACACAAAATCGATTTTGCTGACAGCCGGAGAGATACAGAACCCAGGCACCAGTGCCCAGATCCCGAGTGGTGGTGTGAAGTTTCTGACATTGTGTACAGTTTAATCCAGGGCAAGCTGCTCCCAGGGTGTTCAGTGCTGGTGACCACCCGCCCCACTGCGTTACATTTATTGGAAAAGGGTGAGATCAGTGTCTGGGCTGAAATCCTGGGATTTGTTGGTGAGGAACGGAAGGAATATTTCATCAGGCATTTCGAAGATCGGACGGTAGCAGCATCTGTTTTCAAACACGTGGAGGAGAACGAGATCCTGTACACAATGAGCTACAACCCCTCCTACTGCTGGATCCTCGCTCTGGCACTGAGCCCCTTCTTCACACAAACAGTCACGGACCCGCAGCGAATTCCCAAGACCATCACCCAACTGTACTCCTACTATATTTACAACATCCTGAAAAACCACGGCCGTGAGATTGAGAACCCCCGTGATGTGTTACTCAGGGTTGGTCAGATGGCCTTCAGAGGAGTGTCCGAGAAGAAGATAGTGTTTACAGATGGAGATTTGATTAACTACAATCTGCAGCCTTCCCAGTTCCTATCCGGGTTCCTGATGGAGCTTTTGGAGAGAGGGGATTCTGCCCGGAGCGTGGTGTACACATTCCCACATCTCACCATCCAAGAGTTTGTAGCTGCGGTCGCACAATTCTTGAATCCACACCCCGGGGGTATCATGAAATTCCTCACTGAAGTACAGTGCACGACAGATGGGCGATTTGAGGTATTTCTCCGTTTTGTTGCTGGTCTGTCCTCCCCAATGACAGCTCGGGGCCTGGAGGAGTTTCTGGGTCCATTTCCTCATCAAACAACCTGCCGGGTGATTAACTGGGTGAAGGAGGGGATTAAACGCCAGAGTAGAAAAACATGGAGTGAAGCTGGTAAAAGGAGCCTCCTGAACACATTGCACTATCTGTTTGAGTCTCAGAATCGTGGACTGGCTCAGGCCGCACTGGGATCTGTGGAAACACTTTCATTCAGTAGAATGACACTGACCCCGATTGACTGCGCGGTCCTGTCTCATGTCATCGGATTCTGTGATACAATAAAACACCTCGACCTGCAGGGCTGCCACCTTCAGTGTGAAGGAATCCAGCGGCTGGCATCCGGGCTGCACAAGTGCCAGTATTTGGGGTAATTCGCTTTGTCTCTCATTCTGAACTGTGAAACTATTCCATTGTGTTGTTTCAATGTAAAGGGATTTGTGTAAAACTGTAGTAAATCAGATTGTGTTGAATTGTGACAACTGTCCAGGGGATCATTCAGTAACTCCCCGAGGACGGGAGGGTTCTGTCGTTCCTTGTGAAGGGATGTTGGAGACTTCATCAGATCAGTGAACAACGGCCATTGGTTTAATGGTAGAAAATCACAGGAATGACTGTGTTTCTCACTGCCTGTGACACGTCCATTGACAATGTTCCTTCTTACTGACACCCAGACTGACACTGACTGCAGCAGGTGGGTCAGAGATTCACACCCCATTCCCGGTGAGGGACAGAAGACGGTCAGCAGACGGTCACAGCTTTACACCTGTGTGAATGTGCTCACCAAGAGATACCCAGACTCTATGGTGGCACCTCCTCTCCCGATGGTGGTACTCAGTTGAGACCAGCCCTTCCCGTGTAATCTATTTCTGCATCCTCTCGTCTTGTGGGATTATGATTTCCCACTTTTATCGTCTTTGGGGTCTCTCTTCCGCATCCCCCTTACTCCTGTTCGATCTCACATCCCAATTTCCCGTCCTCCTGTTCGATCTCACATCCCAATTTCCCATCCTCCTGTGGGATCTCTCTTCCCCATCCTCATTCCTCCTGATGGATCTTTCTTTCCCATCTCCCTTCCTCCTGTGGGATCTCTCTTCCCAATCCCCTTCCTCCTGTGGAATATCTCATCCAGATCCCTCTTCCTCCTGTGGGATCTTACTTCCCCATCCCCTTCCTTCTGTTGGATCTCTCATCCCCATACCCCTTCCTCCTCTGGGATCTCTCTTCTCTATCCCCCTTGCTCCGGTGGGTTCTCTCTTCTCTATCCCCTTTCCTCTTGTTGGATCTTTCTTCCCCATCCCGTCTACCTACTGCCGGATTTCTACTTCTCCATTCCCTTTCCTCCTGCAGATTCTGTCTTCCCTATCCCCCTGCCTCCTGCAGGATATTTCTTCCTATCCCTTCACTTCAGTTGGAGTCTCTTTCACCGTTTCCCATCGGCACTTTCCCATTCACTAATCTTTCTCTCCGTGGGATATTCCCCCACCCTTCAGAAAATTCTTTCAACTTTTTCCAGCCAGCGGCAAATGAGTCAGAATATGTGGAGTTTACAGGATCGTAACGACAAAATAAGTTACTGACTTTCGGTAAATACCCTGGAGCTGGTCAGTGAGGCACATTGACAGTGATGGGAACTCCGATCAGTGATTTACTGAAGGAGTTAATGTTTCCTGAAATATCCTAGTGAGAGAAATTCACTCAGACCCACGGTTTGAATCACTTTGTTCATCAATTTGTCTGTTTGTGTTTAGACTTGGGGAGAATAATCTGGGAGATTCAGGAGTGAAACTGGTGTCTGCGGCTTTGAGGAACCCGGAGTGTAAAATACAGAAACTGTGGTAAGTACCAGACTGTGGGAGATTGTCTTTACAGTTATTGGGTGTATAACACTGAACATTAATGTAATCTACAATTGTGTTGCTGATAAACACTGGGGATTTTTACCGTCTCCTGTGTCTCTGTGTCCTTCACCCTCACTCTCTCTCATCTCCAGGCTGAGCCGTGTCGGTCTCACAGATACTGGTGCCGGGGATCTCACCTCTGCTCTCAGTACAAACACATCTGTGACGGAGCTGAACCTGAGTTATAATAAACTGGGAGATTCTGGAGTGAAACTGGTGTCTGCGGCTCTGTGGAAACCAAAGTTTAAGGTGCAGACACTGTGGTAAGTACGAGACTGTGGGAGATTGTGTACAGTCGCTGGGTGTCTGACGCTGAACATTAATGAGATTAGTAATTGTGTTCTGATAAACACTGGGGATTTGTATCGTCTCTTGTCTGTGTTCTTCACCATCACTCCATCTCACCTCCAGGCTGCGGGAAGTCGGTCTCACAGATTGTGGTGCCCAGGAACTTGTTTCTGCTCTCAGTACAAACCCATCACTGTCTGATCTGATCCTGGGATCAAACTCTCTCACGGACCAATCTGTCCCCGCTCTCCGCCGCCTCATACTGACCCACCCGAGTCTGAAATGGATCCTGTGAGTGTTTGTGTTAATGTTCAATGTGATAAAATATCAGCGGATCCGTGGGTTTTCTGGTGATATTTGTCTGTGATTGTTGTTGAAACATTAACCTCAGTCCCCTGCTACTGACACTGTTGTGTAATCTGTTTATTTCATCTTTATTCTTCCATCTGTTTCAGGCTGTGGGGGAATCGGTTCAGTGAAACCGGGAGGAAGGAACTGAGATCTCTGCAGGAACCCAAACCCGGACTGAGAATGTTCGTGGGAACATCTGAATATGTGAACATCCCCGCCCACGGGATGGGGACATTTAGCCCGAATCCACGCCCTCCCCTTTAACTTTTGCTCTTTAATGGCCGCGCGCCAGGTTTAATTTTTAACCGTACTTTTTTTGGTGATTTATTTTTTTATTGAAGTTCATCATCAAACAAACATTTCCATAATACTGTACATATATATGTCATATAATCATATTTGTCACAAATCTCCACATAATATTAATATTAATATTAATCTAATATCCACATATAGAAAGGAGAGGAGAACAATCGAAAGAGGAAAACTATGTACAATGCAGGGAGTGATCTTTTTACAACATATTCATTGACTTGTGAGAATAAAATCAGCCCTATGAGGTGTTATCTAGTTAAACCATTTTCCCCAGTATGAATCAAATTGTTCCAGCATATGATTAACAGATGCTTTTTTCTTCGCCATTTTGAAAATGTCCATTACAATTTCCATCCATACATTTAAAGTTGGGCCTCCTGTGATATCCATTTCCTGGTAAGAGTCTTTTTACCAGCCACCAACAGTACATTAATTAAATATCTAACTCTTTTCAACCATTCTTGAGTTATATACCCAAAATATATGGTCTTACTTTCTAAGGATATTTCACATATAAAGATGTCTTGTAGCCCACTCCAACAGTCTTTGATAGCGGGGCATTCCAAGAAAATATGATAATTGTTTGCATTTTGATTTCCACAATCTGTCCAGCAAACAGGGAGTTTTCTATCATAATGGGATTTCTGAGAGGGTGTAATAAAATATCTTATCAAGTTTTTCCACCCGAACTCCCCCCATTTCTTTGAACTGGTACACTTCCACTGATACCTCCATATTATTATCTATTCTACCTCAGATAATATTATCCCTCCTTCCTTCTTCCATTTTGTTTTAATGTATAAAGTCGAATATGTTTTAAGATTTGATAAACCCTTATACACGCTTGAAATGATTCTACTACTGTTGTCTGATTTATATGCTTTTCTAAATAGCTCTATCAAACGTACTTGCCTTTGGGTACATTTTAACCGTCCTATTAACATACTGTTGCATCTGTAAATACTGAGAAAAGTCTTTTTTTTTTTTGCTAATGTGTTTCTCTTTGAACATTTCAAAACTGAACAGTGTTCCGGCTTTCATTATATTGCAAATAGCTGTTATTCCTTTAGATGTCCAGTCCTTAAGTCTAGTATCCAGTTTATTCGGCATAAAATCCAAGTCATGTGCACACCATTGAAGAATTGCAATTTCTCTCTCTAGTTTATATTTTTAATAATATTTTTCCATATTTTAAGAGTCCATTTCACCCACGGGTTTTCAATAGTATTTATGTAACTTTGTAGGTTGTTATCAGCCAAAATTGCCTGTATGGGGATAGAAAATATCTTCTCCTCAATGTTTTTCCATTGAGCGTCATACGATGAGTTGCACCAGCATATCACAACTCTCAACTGTGCTGCAAAATAATAATCTCAAAGAGAAGGTAGGCCCCATCCCCCCTTTTCCTTGGCTAAATGCAAAGTTTTGAGACGAACTCTAGGACTTTTACCTTGCCATATATATCTTGATAGCATCTTGTTCCATTCATTGAATTGGTTTTGGTTAATCTCTATTGGTAGGGTCTGAAAGAGATATAGTAGTCTGGACAGTATATTCACTTTTATAGATTCATCCTTGAACTGAGACCAAAAAAGGAATTAGGTTCCATCTTCTTATATCTTCCTTAATTTTTATATATAAGCTGATAATTGCATTCTGATTATTTTGTCAAATCTTTTGGCATAATAATGCCCAAATATTTGACAGACTCTGTTTGTCATGCCCAAGGATCTCTACTTCCAATTTCTCTTGGTGGGCTATGGATATCTGAAAGTATATGGGGTTTAAAGTATGGTTGATCTTGTATCCTGATAATTGGCCATACTTTTCAAAGGATTGCATCAATTTAGGTAAAGAGTATGTTGGTTGCCCGAGACAGATCAAAATGTCATCCGTGTAACAGGCCAATTTATGCTGTGTCCCTTTTAATAGTAATTCCCCTGATATCTTCATTTTGTCTGATATATTGAGCTAATGGTTCCAGATATAATGCAAAAAGTAGCGGTGACCATGGACAACCCTATCTCGTGCCACTTTCTAGGGTAAACCTATTAGATAAATCCCCATTGATTTTATTTCCAGCAGTATGATTATCATATAGTGCCTGTATATTTTTAATAATTGTTTTATGTAGTCCAAATCTATGTAAAACTCTGTGAAGAAAATTCCACTTAACCGAATCAGGTGCCTTTTCAGCGTCCACGCTTATCACTATTGGTTCAATTTTTTATTCTGTATATGATCCATAATGTGAAGTGGCCTTTGTATATAGTCTTGTGTTTGGCGTTGTCGTATAAAACCTGTCGGATCGTAATGTATCAGTATGGGTAGAAACCCATCTAATCGTTTGGCCATGATAGAGGTAAACAATCTATAATCTACATTAAGAACGGATATTGGTCTAAATGACCCGCCTTCCATTTTATTCCTGCCTTCTTTCGGTATAGCTGAGATTATCGCTTCCTTCCAACTGGGTGGCATTTGTGCCTTTTTTAGAGCCCAGTTCAATGTGGGGAGTTAAACAGGAATTAACTCATTTTTAAATTCTTTGCACCACTCTGTCATATACCCATCTGATCCTAGTGACTTGCTTAATTTAAGCCTATTAATTGCAGTTTTTAATTCAGCTTCAGTTACGTCAGCAGTCATCGTTCTATTTTGTTCTTTGCTTAAAGTGGGTAACTCTAAAGAATTCAGGAAGGTGTCAATTTGTGCTATGCTTCCCCCTAGAACGTTGGAATAGAGTTTTGTAAAACATTTCAAAAACGTCTTGAATTTCATTCAGCTTATTTTTTATCACTTTTGTTCTTGGATCCGTAATTCTATTAATTGTATTTTCTGCTGTTTTTTTTAGTTTCCACACCAGCATTTTCATAGATTTAGATCCACTTTCATAGTGTCTCTGTTTCAGAAACACTATTTTTTTCTAATTCCTTGTTAGAAAAACTATTAATTTCATTCCTTTCTTTTTAAAAATTTCCTCTGGTGTATCCTGTGCCAAACTCAACTTATGCTTTTTTTTCTAGTTCCTTGAGCTTATTTTGTAATTCCTCTCATGGTTTATCAGATTTATACTATATTGATTTATATTTTTAATTTATGTTTTTATATATATATGATTTATATTTCTTTCTTATATGAACATTTCACTATAATTTTCCCTCTTAAGACAGCCTTCAGAGTATCTCTCTGAGCCTCTCCATTATCATTGAATTCTAACTAAAGACCAACTTCGCTTTTAATTTGTTCCTTACAATAGGGATCATTGAGAAGTCTTGAATTTAGTTTCCAAAATAGTATTCTTTGTTTGTAGGCCAAAATCAACAGAAAATATACAGGCGCATGGTCAATTACATCTATCGTCCCAATTCCACAGGTGTTTATTTTGTCATTATTTTTTCCAAATGTTATGACATAGTCTTTTCTTGTATATATGGAATGGGGGGGGGGGGCAGAATAATAAGTGTGATCCCTTCTGTCGGGGAAAAGATCGCTCAATATATCGATTAGACGATCACCATCAAAAAGAGTGCTAGCTTTCTTATGTAAGGAATTTGTTTCACAGGTTTTTTTTTTCTGTTTGAAGAGTCGAACTTTGGTTGTAATTGTAAATTTAAGCTTCCCCCACATATCAAGTGTCATTTTGTATCCATTACCATATCAGTAATTTTCTGGAAGAAACTAATATCACTTCCGGGGCGGGGGGGCTGCGTATATACTCAATAGAGTAACTGATTTTCCATCTATATTCCCCCTTAACAGAATATATCTGACCTCCTTATCTCCCATTTCAAATATCTATTCAAAATTTAGCTTTCTTAAGATGAGAATAGAAACTCCTCTCCTATGCCCTGATTTACATGAGGAGAAAAACAAATTAGTGAAGCCCATTCTCTTTAGTTTTCCATGCTCATTATCACTTAAGTGAGTTTCCTGTAAATATACTATATGGGCTTTTTTCTTCTTCATTTTTTGATAGAATTTTACTGCAATTGATTGGATTTAACAGCATATTGACATTAAAAGAAATGAATTTTACTTCGTCCTTAGCCATTTGTATTTACCTGTCAGTATATCATTGAAATTAGCAAAATATAACTCAATCGATCTACTCCCTGAGCAAAGAAGAACCAAGAAACGCGAATGAAAAAAAAAGGTACCGAAGGTGTGGTTCCAAGGCTGAGGTCTTTAGTAGTCGACCCTGGGTTGAGCTAGAGGAAACGTCTAGCCGGGGGGGGGGGGATAGCCGCTAGTATTTGTGTGTTGAGGGCCCCCACTGCAATACGCAGAAATGTAAGTGAAAAAATCTATGTCCATTACACTGAGAAGACTTCCCTGTGTATTCTTCTCATGTATGTATTCTCATCTAGGTGGGGAAAAAAGAGTGAACGAATGAATTAAAAATAAAATAATTGTGTAATATCAAATCCACATTGAAATATGTACTTCTTGAGATAAGTATAGCACCGTCTATTTTTCTTCCGTTTAGCTTCTCAACACTTTTAAAGTAAGCCAAACCGTATGGCTCTTCCGGAGGGGGTGAGGGCTTTCTTCGGAAAAGTCACAGGCTCTTCCTGATATACTTCTCTCGCCCTCCTTCCGTCCCCTGCTTTCTCGAATGTCGCACTGTTTTCCAATCAGAGCGGGATAGATGCTCAGCCTCGATTTGATCACGCTGACGGGCAACCCTCCGGCCATTATGTCTGTAATCGACTCTTCCACTGTCTGATACAGTTGGATTCCATCGTTATAAGACACTCGGAGTTTAGCAGTGTACGGAGTTTGACAGCTAATCCTTCTTTGCTTTAATATTTGCTTTACTTCAGAGTATTCTTTACGTCTCTGCAGGACAGCTGGTGGGTAATCTTGATCGAAATATACCAATTTCACGTCCAAAAACACCCTTTTCTTACCCCAGGCCCTTCATAGAATCTCCGCCTTGGTATTGTATCGAAAGAATCTAATAACTATTGAGCGTGGCTTATCTTCTCTGTCTCCGGTAGACTGCGGGGCGAGCACACGATGCGCCCTCTCAATTTCAATCAGCATCGTCGAGCGAAGCTCTAGCGCGTCCCACAGCAACTTTCGTACAAACTCCGTCATAGACAAACCCTCCGCTCCTTCGGGAACGTTGTGTATCCTGATATTTTTTCCGTCGTGATCTTCCCTCCAGGTCAAGCATTACACTTTCTTGTTGATTTAATATTTTTATCGTCTTACTTAGTATCCGTTCCACGTTTTGCACGCGATCTTTCACCTTCTCAATTCGAGTCTCTGCTATTTTTTGATTGAAGCTGGCGAGCTCTGACTTGATATCATTGCGTTGTTGTTTTATATCTTTTTGGAATCCTCGTATTTCTTCCAGAATTTGCATCGTATTTGCCGCATCGCCTGAGCTATTGTCAGTCTCGCTGGCACGCGGTAGGGTAGCAGAGCTGTTCGCTGAAACCCTCTCGGCCACAGGCTTCGCAATCATGCTCTTTTAATCTCCATTCTCTTTCCCGATTCTTGCCCCTCTATCAGTTCGAATATTATCGAAAGATCTGAAATATGATGGATTAACGGGGAAAATATACGTTTTTCCGGAGGAGCTATTAGCTTAAGCAGCCGTTCTGGACGATGACGTCACCGGAACCTATACTGGGTGCTTTTTATAGGCCGTCCAATAGTAACAGGGATATCGACGTGCAGATAGGGAAACAGATTTTGGAAAGGTGGAAAAATAACAGAATTGTCGTGATGGGACATTTTAATTTCCCAAAAATCGACTGGTATCTCCATAGAGCAAGAGGTTTAGATGGGGTGGAGTTTGTTAGGTGTGTTCAGGAAGGATTTCTGACACAATATGTAGATAAGCTTACACGAGGAAAGGCTGTACTTGATCTGGAATTGGGAAATGAACCTGGCCAGGTGTCAGATCTCACAGTGGGAGAGTATTTTGGAGATAGTGATCACCGTTCTAACTCCTTTACAATAGCATTGCGGAAAGATAGGAACAGACAAGTTAGGGAAGCGTTTAATTAGAGTAAGGAGAATTACGAGGTTATCAGGCAGGAAGTTGAAAGATTAAATCGGAAACAGATGTTCTCAGAGAAAGGTAAGGAAGAATTGTGGTAAATATTCAGGCGATATTTGTGTGTTCCACTGAGACAGGGAAGTTATGATAAGGTACTGGAAACGTGTTGTAAAAAGGCTGTAATAAATCTTGTCAAACAGAAAAGAAAAGCTTACAAAAGGTTCAGAGAGCTGGGTAATGTTAGAGATCCAGAAGATTATAAGGCTAACACGAAGGAGCTTAAGAATGAAATTAGAAGAGCCAGAAGGGGCCATGAGAAGGCCTTGGCCGGCATTTTGTATGGACCATCCAATAGTGACAGGGACATCGAGGAGCAAATGGGGAGATATATTCAGTAAAGGAGTAATAATAACAGGGTTGTTGAAGTGTGCGATTTGAATTTCGCAAATATCGATGTGAATCTCTCTAGAGTGAGGGATCTAGATGGGGTGGAGTTTGTTAGGTCTGTTCAGGAAGGTTTCGTGACACAATATCTCGATAAGCCTACAAGAGGAGATGCTGTACTTGATCTGGTATTGGGAAATGAACCTGGTCAGGTGTCAGGTCTCTCAGTGGGTGTGCATTTTGGAGATAGTGATCACAATTCTATCTCTTTTACCGTAGCATTAGAGAGGGATAGGAACAGGCAAGTTAGGTAATCGTTCCAATGAGACATGGAAAGGACGATAAGGTACAAGATCCGTGGTGCACAAATGCTGTTGTAAATCTAGTCAGGAAGAAAAGAAAAGCTTACGAAAGGTTAACAAAAAAAACTAGGTAATGATATGAATCTGGAAGATTATAAGGCAAACAGGAAGGAACTTAAGAATGAAATTAGGAGAGTTAGAAGGGGCCATGAGAAGGCCTTGGTGGACAGGATTAAGGAAAACCCCGAGGCATTCTGCAAGTATGTGAAGAGTAAGAGGATAAGATGTGAAAGTATAGGATCTATCAAGTGTAACAGTGGGAAAGAGTTTATGGGACCGGAGAAAATAGCAGA
Organism: Hemitrygon akajei; assembly: GCF_048418815.1. Classification (NCBI taxonomy): domain Eukaryota; kingdom Metazoa; phylum Chordata; class Chondrichthyes; order Myliobatiformes; family Dasyatidae; genus Hemitrygon; species Hemitrygon akajei. The sequence goes on from NW_027332074.1 coordinate 591,699, forward strand.
GGTACTTAATGAACACTTCACTTCAGTATTCACTATGGAAATCGATCCTGATGATTGCAGTGATGACTTGCTGGGGACCGAAAAATTTGAGCATGTAGATATTACGAAAGAGGATGTGCCCGAGCTTTTGGAAAGCATCAAGTTGGATAAGTCGCCGGGACCGGATGAGATGTACCCCAGGCTGCTGTGGGAGGCGATGGAGGAGATTTCTGAGCCTCTGGCGATGATATTTGCAGTATCAATGGGAACACGTGAGTTTCCGGAGGATTGGAGGGTTGTACATGTTGCTCCCTTATTCAAGAAAGTGAGTAGACATAGCCCAGGAAATTATGGACCAGTGAGTCTTACTTCAGTGGTTGATGTTGATAGAGAAGATCTTGAGATGTAGGATTTATGAACATTTGGAGAGATATAACATGATTAGGAATAGTCAGCATGGCTTTGTCAAGCGCAGGTCGTGCCTTACGATCCTGATTGGATTGTTTGAGGTAGTGACTAAACACATTGATTAAGGAAGAGCAGTAGATGTTGGTTATATGGATATCAGCAAGGCATTTGATAAGGTAGCCCATGCAGGGCTTATTAAGAAAGTAAGAAGGGATCCAGAAATGGCTTACCCACAGAAGGCAAAGAGTGGTTGTAGATGGTCACATTCTGCATGGAGTTCGGTGACCAGTGGTGTGCCTCAGGGATCTGTTCTCTGACCCTTGTTCTTCGTGATTTTTATAAATGACCTAGATGCGGAAGTGGAGAGATGTTTTAGTGAGTTTGCTGATAATAGAAAGGTTGGGAGTTTCGTCAATAGTGTAGAGGGCTATCAGAGGTTGCAGCGGGACATTGACAAGATGCAAAACAGGGCTGAGAAGTGGCAGATGGAGCTCAACCCTGATAAATGTGAAGTGGTTCATTTTGGTAGGGCAAATATGATGGCAGAATGTAGTATTAATGGTAAGACTCTTTCAGTGTACAGAATGAAAGGGATCTTGCTCAGACCCCACTTGGAGTACTGTGCTCTTTCTGGTCGCCTCACTACAGGATGTGGAAGCCATAGAAAGAGTGAAGAGGAGATTTACAAGGATGTCTCTTGGTTTGGTGAGCATGCCTTAAGAGAATAGGTTGAGTGAACTCGGCCTTTTCTCGTTGGAGCGACGGAGGATGAGAGGTGACCTGATAGAGGTGTATAAGATGAGGAGAGGCATTGATCGTGTGAATAATCAGAGACTTTTTCCTTGGGCTGAAATAGTTGCCATAAGAGGACACAGGTTTAAGGTGCTTGGGAGTAGGTACAGAGGAGATGTCAGAGGTAAATTTTTACTCAGAGTGTGGTGAGTGCCTGGAATGGGCTGCGGGCAACGTTGGAGGAGCGGGAACCATAGGGTCTTCTAAGAGAATTTTGCGTTGGTACATGGAGCTTAGAGAAATGGAGGGCTATACGTAAGCCTAGTAACTTCTAAGGAAGGGAAATGTTCGGCTCAACTTTGTGGGCCGAAGGGCCTGAATTGTGCAGTAGGTTTTCATTGTTTCTATGTTTATTCCTATTTTTCCTTCTCTGTTTTTAACTGTGATGAAACCATTATATTCCCATGGGGATTGTACTGTCTATAAAGCACTTGGAATGCGTTGACTGAATAATTCATTGCAAGAGGCTGCTTGCATCATTAGAGGGAAGGTTCACTTCAAGTGGAACATGCGGACAGTGTATCTCGGTGTGGAGAACATTTTGTCCGTGGTCATCACCGTCACTGGAGTTCCTGGTGAGTGAGCGCAGCAGTCCAGATGTGTGAAACTTTGTCTGAATTAGTAATGGCAAAAAATAAAAGACAAAATAATTAAACAACAACAACACAATCATTAAAATGCTGGAACGGGTAAAGTGAAAGCAGTTGCATCGACGGGAGCTGGATAAAATGTACTTAGAATGTGTAATGCTGTCGTGTGGACATTGTTTGAGATTTCTGTCATCTTCGCAAAGACTCGGAAGTTTTTAATAGCAAAACTTTTCAAATATATCAAGTGTTCGTGAACACAGCGCACTGAAAGAAATTGTCAAGGGCAAACTAAACTGTCTAGTCCACCAGCAATAACAGGAACGATTCTCCAAACCCCTATAAAGTATGAAATAATAAGCACTATCTCGGATAAATTCCCCCGTGGAAAAGACGGTGATGTGCGAGTTTGCGTTGAGCAATCGTTGTCAGACAAAAAATACAGACATGTGTAATAAATTATTCCTTTTTTTATTGTAGCAGGCAATTACATGTGTGGTAACGCACAGAATGGAACCCCGTCTGTCATGATGTAGACTATATCGATTATGTCAATTAGGTCGGGACCGGGCGTTTTATTTATATTTTTTTCTGGCGTTCCCGGCGAGGTGAAGTTGGGCGATGTGGAGAGTTATGAGGACGCGTTTTATTGTTCCCGCACAATAAAGCTGGTTGATGTGACAGACGGGTTTTATTTTTTTCTGGCGTTCCCGGCAAGGTGAACTGAGGCTATGTGGGGAATTATGAGGAAGAGCTATATTTATTTAGCTTTCCCGGAGAGGTGAAATTGGGCATTGTGGGGATTTATGAGGACGGAATATCGTTCTTTGTTTGTTTTTTCCTGACATTCCCGGCGAGGTGAAATTGGGTGATCTGGAAAATTATGAGGATGCCGAGATGATCCAGTGCAAATTAGTGAATCTCGATGTTTGCGAAAATTCATGGCAATTAAAAAATGACGTAGATAAATATAATGTATGGGGAAAATTGAAAGCGAAGTGCTACCATAATAGCGATTTGCATAATATATTGGAAATTTCTCGTGTGCCAATTCTCAGGTCACCTGGAACACTGTTCACCGTTCACTTGTAAATAGGGCAAACAGTTAGATTCAGAGATGGTCAGTTGATATTCTCAGCAAGTAACATTTATCCCCCTGTCAGAGTCATGTTTTCCTACTCCAACTTCGTCTCGACATTATGAGGCAAATGTTGTTGTATCGCGTGCAACTTGTGCTCCTTGCTTAAGAAATATCTACTCGCAATAGAGGAATGTTCACCATCTTGGCTTCTGACGCGGCTGTACTGTGACGGGGATTGGATCACGTGGACTGGACGCTCCGTCACGAAGCTGCTTCTTTCAAACAATGACCTGTGCATTCATTCACACTGAGCAAGATGAATGATTTTCAAATATTGCAGATAAACTCTATCTGAGTTTACATGGACGGCACAACATTGTGGGCCGAAGGGCCTGTAATGCGCTGTAGATTTCTATGATTCCATCACTTGATAGTCTGGGTGCAGGGAATATGTATCCTGTACCGTGCCGTCGAATTTCAGAAGAATAAATACACTGTTCACGACGGATATCAGATGAAATTCTTTAATGATCGTGAGTGGCGAATCATTGGAATCTGAGGTTAATAGTAACTCAACCTTACCCGTGATAGACAGTGGAGGGTGATGAAGTTGGGGGTGCCTGATTGCGAATCATATTTTTTAAATGTCATTCCATTCTCCTTCTCCAGTGAATTTACTGGCGATTGTCATCCTGTCCCGGGGAAAGTGCGGCCTCTCCTTCTGCACCACGCGGTACCTGGTGGATCTACAGGTCATTATCACTGAGGTCGTTTTGTATCAACTCAATTATCATCATTTTCCCGTTTGTTTCCTGAACGTCACCTCTGTGTGCACTGTTCTCCGTGTCCTGCCCCGCATTGCCGTGAACTGTTCCGTCTGGTTCACCGTCACTTTCACCTTCGATCGGTTTGTTGCCATTTGCTGTCAGAAACTGAAAACAAAGTACTGCACGGGGAGAACGGCGGCCGTGGTTCTAGCGCCATCTAGCGGTCCGTTCTGTCTGAAAAACGGCCCACTCTACTTCACTTACAGAGAGATCATTAACAATGTACCATGGTTCTGTTATCCGAAGCCAAGTTACTTCACTGAACCGGCGTGGGTGACGTATGACTGGTTTGACAACGTGTTGACTCCGTTCCTCCCATTCGGCGTAATTCTGCTGTTCAACGCTCTGACAGTCAGGCACAATTTAGTGGCCAGTCGGGTCCCTAGGGGGCAGAGGGGTCAGAACAAGGGGGGAAACAGCAGTGACCCGGAGATGGAGAGCCGGAAGAGGTCTGTGGTTTTGCTCTTCATCCTCTGCGGCAGCTTCATATTCCTGTGGCTGAAGAATGTTGCAGAATTTATCAACCATCACATCACCGGGATAGGAACACAGGGGAATGACTCGGAAATTATTTCCGCCTATGCCGGATATTTGCTAAGGAATTTCAGCTGCTGCACGAACACATTCATTTACGCCGCCACGCAGTCCAGATTCCGAGAGCAGGTGAAATATCCGTTCATTTCAGTACTCCGGTTCATTAACAGAGTGTTGGGGTTAATTCGAGACTGCCATTACAGGTCAGGAGTGGCTCACGTAATACACATAATGTTAGGAGGCCGGAATGCGAGGGAGGGGGGAGCGAAACTGGGGACCCCGCTACATCGAAACTACTAGTGTCACGCGATTCAGTAAACAAAAGAAACAGGTTACTCGTGAGCATATGGCTGCGGGCCAATAAGATGGACACAAGTGCCCGATATTACCTAATATGTAGCGGGGGTGTGCTGGGGGGAAAAGGGGTATAAATAAGAGCAGATTGTAAGGGGAAAACAGAACGCCTTCTCCAGCGACTCCGTGGATTCGCTGTGCCAGTTACGAATTCTGCAATAAACCCAAGTTTTGTAATATTCCGGTGTTAGTTGTCTCTCTTCCTAAACGAACACAGGGCAGAATTTCAAGCCCAGCATTTGGTGACCCCGACGTGGGGAGGGAGAGACAACACAGGCTGGCGGGTCCGACGGCAGACAACTTGCGGCCGCAAGCTCGACTAAGGTCAGGAAGTGCCTGTTATATCGAAGACTTCCACTAGATAGTTAAATCACTGAGTTAGATCTTGTCTGCTGACGGATCCTCACCAACCCCAAATTACCCTGGGAGAGATCATTCCCGGTGCAGAATCGTGACTGGTAAGTACTAACTCATATCTGTTTTTAGGAAGATTCTCCGCCCGTGGAAAAGTCTTCTGAGTGAGGGTACCCGCCGCCCACGATGGGCATAAAAGTCTCAGGAGTGAGGAGAAAAGTCGCGGCACACCGTAGTACACAGGGATACTGACGGCGCCTACCTTAGACTGGTTGTTAAGAGGAGAAATCTCCCACGCGAAGGTCAGGTTTTGAAAGGCGACCGTTCCACATTTGATCCTCTCTGTGTACTAGGGAGCCATGGAGCACTTCAATTTCGAGTTACCAAAACTCAGACATTTGTGTGTTGAGTAACAGAGTATATGAGAGTTTTTAGAAATATGGTAAAATTGATAACTGTGCGAGTTCAATAATCTAACAGTGAGCAGTCACAGGGGTCGGACACCATCAAGGTAGGAGTGGAAGTGTTCCTCCGAGGCCCGGAGAAGCTCACCTGGAACGGAAAACGGTGGCATGGTCCATACCCTGTCGCCGAGGTCTCCAACAGGGCATTAAAAGGTAAGAAGGGAGGGGGACAATAACTGGCATCATTTTCTACTGGCTAAATAAGACCTCTGGCAAGTGGGGAGCGTTTCTGGGACAGTCGGCTCTAGGACTGTCTATTTCAATTGCTATCTTTATCACGTGTGGTTGTTGTTGCATACCCTGTATTAGGACCCTAGTCATCCGGACTATAGATCGAGCCTTGACTGGAAAGAATGGACCTCCACCGGCGTACCAGGCACCCTTGTTCCCGGTGGAAGGGGAGGACACGGCCCTCCCGGAAAGCGGACGCGCTATGGGAGGACACGGACTGAAATGGACCATGGCAAGGGGGGATTGTGAATTTGTTATTGAATAAGTTTTCTGAAATGTTGCATGCTACTTGTAAAAATTGCGGATGTTTAGGGAACTCCTACCCATATTTTGTGACCCTAGGTCGGACAAATCAAGATAAGCAAATAGGGAGGACACGCCAAAGAGTGCCGGGGGACGCTCACCTCCCTGCCTGATCCCGGCAGCCGCGGAAAATATTGTAAGGGATGTGGGGATGTGGCCTCTGGGAGGCCAAGGGAGGGAGTGTTGGGGTTAATTCGAGACTGCCATTACAGGTCAGGAGTGGCTCACGTAATACACATAATGTTAGGAGGCCGGAATGCGAGGGAGGGGGGAGCGAAACTGGGGACCACGCTACATCGAAACTACTAGTGTCACGCGATTCAGCAAACAAAAGAAACAGGTAACTCGTGAGCATATGGCTGCGGGCCAATAAGATGGACACAAGTGCCCGATATTACCTAATATGTAGCGGGGGTCTGCTGGGGGGAAAAGGGGTATAAATAAGAGCAGATTGTAAGGGGAAAACAGAACGCCTTCTCCAGCGACTCCGTGGATTCGCTGTGCCAGTTACGAATTCTGCAATAAACCCAAGTTTTGTAATATTCCGGTGTTAGTTGTCTCTCTTCCTAAACGAACACAGGCCGCCACTCAGTCCAGATTCCGAGAGCAGGTGAAATATCCGTTCATTTCAGTACTCCGGTTCATTAACAGAGCAACCCCCTAACGAAGCACAAACCTGCTCACAGTCAGCCCCGCTGCTCCCGACTTCTACCCTCTCTTCCCTAAGGTGGCGCAGCTGGCTGAATATCGACGGACCGTAGAGCTACGACGTCCATACAATAAGCGTTGTCACTCTCCTTCGATCGAACGTCTGGGAACGTGACGCTGTATATCCATCTCCCATCGGTGACGGAATTCTTATTCCCCAGGTAAATGTGTCGGGTGAGTGACATCATCCTGCAATCTCCGGGAACAGTGACCCTCCCCCCATACTGCCCTCTGTCGGAGATCCCGTCCTCACAGTGACGATCGGGTGGTTCCACTTTCTCCTCAGTTCCCAGATACAGTTACTCTGCGCCCACAATTGAAAACAATAGAATCAGAATCAGAATCAGAATCAGGTTTATTATCACCGGCATGTGACGTGAAATTTATTAGCTTAGCAGCAGCAGTTCAACACAATAACATAATTTACCAGAGAGAGAAAAGATAATAATAATGCATGAAAAAGCATAGTAAATAAACAAGTATATCAATAACATATAGAATAGATTTTTAAGTGTGCAGAAGCAGAAATACTGTATATTAAAAAAGCGAGGTCTTGTCCAAAGCTTCGATGTCCACTTAGGAATCAGGTAGCAGAGGGGCAGATTGCTGTTGCTGAATCGCTGTGTGTGCCTTCAGGCTTCTGTAACCCCTACCTAATGGTAACAGTGAGAATAGGGCATTCCCTGGGTGCTGGAGGTCCTTAAAAATGGATTCTTCCATTCTGAGACACAACTGCCTAAAGATATCAGATATCCTGGTTATTTTGTAGGCTCGTGCCCAAGATGGAGCTGACTAGATTTATTACCTTTTGCAGCTTCTTTCGGTCCTGTGCAGTTGCAACACCCCCCCCCCCATACCAGACAGAGTTGTAGCCTGTCAGAATGCACTCCACGGTATCATTATAGAAGTTTATGAGTGTATTTATGGACGTGCCAAATCTCTTCAAACTCCTGAAAAAAAAGTATATTACCAAGCAGTGTTACAAATTACAGCAATACTCTGATACCTAATATATCTGAAGGTGGTGCCCTCCATCCATTTTTCCCGTTAAGTATGGCCAACCAACCCTTGTACCAGGTGGTTGACCCTCATCTATTGTAGGGGTGACCATTACCCGTCCATTGCATTAGCGCAGAACATCCATTCATTGTTCCCGGTGGTAGTCAATCCTCAGCCATTGACCCGTGTGGTGTTGAACCTCCAATCATTGTTCCCGGTGGTAGTGGAACCTCAGCCATTAACCCGTGTGGTGTTGAACCTCCATTCATTGTTCCCCGGTGGTAGTGAAGCCTCAGACATTGTCCCGTGTGGTGTTGACCCTCTATCCAATGTTCCTTGTGTAAGTGACCCGCAATCCATTGATCACGCCGGGCTGACCAACCGTCAACTGTACCCGCTGGGGATGACCCAACGTCTTTGATCCCTGAGGAGGGGTGGAGTGACCGGACATCTATTGTTGCCGATGAAAGTTACACCTCCATCCATTGAACACGGTGGGGGTAACGAGCCATCCTTGTCTCCCGGTTGTGTATCCCTAACTCCATTGTTCTTGGAGGATTTGACCCGTCATCAACTGTTCCCGGTGGACGTGACTCTCCATTCACTCCTCCCTATGGATGACACGCTTGATATACTGTTACTGATAGTGACTTGTCTTTGTTCATTTAATCTGATATCAACTCGTAATGTCTGTCGCCTTTGAGACGATGCCCGCAGAATCGACCGTCACTAACACTTAGCCCAATATACATCACTTTTCCTGCCGTCTGACTCTGTTACTTTGGTCGAAAGAGCAGCTTACAAGCCTTAAAAATAAATTGTCAAATATACCAGTAATGGTATTAATCCCACTATGGTCACCACTGTTTCGTTGAAACGTCGCCCCGACTGCTCAGACACCTCCCATTTCCGCAGGTTCCAGCGCTGGACTCTGACTGCTCAGACAAACGCAGATGATAGAACATACATCCAACCTAAAGGGGAAATCACAAATGAGGTATCAGTTGCTCGATATTACTGGTTTACTAAGCTACTCTCTATGTAGAAATGTGACATGATGCATCTCGCAAATGATCACAACTGAGAAAGGCATAAAGGATGCCTTAATCGCGCGAAAGGATGTAAAGAATAAACTGTAGTAGATTCCTTAATTCTAAATCATGTCCGGCGGAAAATCAGAAAACTTTGCTGTTGCTATATTGACTCCCATAAGGCATTTGACTTGTCCTGCACTCATGGTGAATAGACGCTCTTAAAATATATAAATTGCACCCGTTTCTTGTGAAATTTCTTCAACATGTGATGAAGCATTAGAGTAGTGTAATTACTGTATCTAACAAACAAATAGAACAACTACCGTTATCAAAATAAACCGAGGTTTTTTTTCCCCCCAAAGCAAATGTGTAAATCCACTAAGGAGCTGTCAACTTATGCATCCGCAATCTAATTTACTGAATCGGACGAAAATGGACATCAATTCAGAAACAATGAAATCGATTATATTTTAACACCCCTTCTATACATGTTTAATTTGAAATTATTTGCCCCTTCAGCAGTGAAGCGAAAAGAATTAATTCAAATACCAGAACTATTTTCGAAAGTTATACATATGAATTTGGACTGGATGAGTGTCGAGAATTTAACATAAAGGAAGGTGCAACAGAGCTAATAGATATAAGACAGAGCAGCGGGATACAATACAACCGATGGAAGAATATGACATGTAACTATCTGGCATATCAACAATCAAATGAAAATACATCATAGAATAATAAAGGAAAGCCTTTTGAAAGAATTTGCTTGAAGGCTTCAGAAAATCTGTTAAACGCAGCTCAACAGTAAACATACAACAAAGGCAATGTACGTTCACTGCACCCATGTTAACGCATTATTGTGTCATAATTACTTGATCCGCCACCGATCTGGAAAGTTTAAAAAAAGTAAAATTTGAATTGGCAAATTTTAGGTGAAAATGTATATTCGAACTCGCTTAGATTAACAGTATCTAGTATAGAAGGAGGACGAAGAATAACAGACATTAAACATTTACTGAAGACACATCTAGTCAGATAAAACTTCCGACAATATATTTTCATCAGTGAAAACAGTATTCAGCATTCGACGCGAGCACAGGCAATTGTGATAAGAAGTACAAACCACTGAACAATATGAGAGCACAATTCAGAAGAAAAGAAGTAATGATGACCATTGAAGAAAAAGATGTCTAATAGTCCCACGATGGAAGAATCCTATGATCTGAGCAGACTAGATTTACACAGGGAACCGTTGGACGCCTAGGTAACAGTTGGAGACCTCCCAGAAACAAAGGGGTTCTTGTGGCAATGCAGGACAAGTGGTACACACACACACACACACACACACACACACACACACACACACACACACACAAAAACACACACACACACACACACACACACACACACACACACACACACACACACACAAACATTCGTATATTCGTATAATAGATCAACACATTCAAGATGATAAACTAAAAAATTCAGAGACAACGAGAGAGAGAGAGAGAGATTTAATTATAACATTCAATGTGATTGGAAATGGAAACAGGGAGTCGCAGCGTGCGTGTAGATATCAGACAATAGTTTCAGATGTTAATGTCGATATTACCCGGGTATCATGTTGACGTAACCATACACGGTGGTTCCTAATTGCATTCCATTTTGTTCAAAAATTCAAGAAAATACGTGTGTCACTCAAGGTTGTTTCGTTCGTGTCCGAAAAAACAGGTTGTCATTCGGGTTCCAATCAAATATTGTCAACTTCCGAGTAATTATAGTCTCTCTGGTCGGACGAACTGTTACTGGGACCTTGCGGTCATGTGACATAGTAGCCACGTGATCTTGTGTAGCGCTTCCAACGTTGTGGGGTGCAGTGCGCTTGATGTTAATCTTTATCCAGTCTAGAATCATACACTATTTACATTATTCTGCTGCATGTCAAACGGCACCAGTTCGGGCTGAGAATTTTGATCTGAGTTGATTGCCCTCTCACTATACATAGCCAGTGCTCGTCAACCTTGGCTTATGTTTTCTTGTCCAAGTCCGCCTAGCAATATATCATCAATTCAGACAAAAATTGGAAGCCCAGGTAAGAAATTGCACTCTGCCGATTGTCCGGTGAATGTGTCATAAAATCCAGTCGGCCTTTGAAAATGCTCTTGAAATGTCCTATGATTGGCAAAACCCACTTCGTACCCATCTGAGAGCACATACATCTTAGACCATAAGACCATAAAGACTTAGGAGCAGAATTAAGCCATTTGCCATCAACTCATCTCCACCATTTAATCAAGATTGAGAACAAAGAACTTCCATCTCTTTCTGAAATCAATTGGATCGAGGTCGCAATGTATACCACAGACAGACAGATATACTTTATTGATGCCGAGGGAAAATGGATTTAGTTACAGTCGCACCAACCAAGTGTAGAAATATAGCAATATAAAACCATAAATATTTAAATAATAATAAGTAAATTATGCCAAGTGGAAATAAGTCCAGGACCAGCCTATTGGCTCAGGGTGTCTGACACTCCGAGGGAGGAGTTGTAAAGTTTGATGGCCACGGGCAGGAATGACTTCCTATGGACGCTTAATGTTACATCTCGGTGGAATGAGTCTCTGGCGGAATGTACTCCTGTGCGTAACCAGTACATTATGGAGCGGATGGGAGTCATTGTCCAAGATGGCATGCAACTTGGACAGCATCCTCTTTTCAGACACCACCGTCAGAGAGTTCCAGTTCCACCCCCACAACATCACTGGCCTTACGAATGAGTTTGTTGATTCTGTTGGTGTCTGCACCCTCAGCCTGCTGCCCCAGCACACAACAGCAAACATGATAGCACTGGCCACCACAGACTCATAGAGCATCCTCAGCATCGTCCGGCAGATGTTAAAGAACCTCAGTCTCCTCAGGAAATAGAGACGGCTCTGACCCTTCTTGTAGACAGCCTCAGTGTTCTTTGACCAGTTCAGTTTATTGTCAATTTGTATCCCCAGGTATTTGTAATCCTCCACCATGTCCACACTGACCCCTTGGATGGAAACAGGCGTCACCGGTGCCTTAGCCCTCCTCAGGTCCACCCCCATCTCCTTAGTCTTTTTCACACAGCAGCAGGTGGGAGACAGGCAGACGGACAGACATATGGATACCCCTGTCCACAGGAACTGTAACCGGTAAGTGGACATAAACAAAGAAAAAGTCCTTGGTCTGACATATCGTCGCAGGGATGGATGTTTCCATTTTGAGACTGTGCTTGTAGTCTCCATTTAGTGAATTGGTTGTTGATCGGAGCAGAGCAACTAAACGTGGGCATCATGCGGTTTTTAAATGTGTGCTGATAATTTTCTAATTCTGAGACCTTATTCCGATAAAACCGCTGCACATTCTGTTGAATAGCAGGGTTATAGAAGGAGAATCATGTGATCTGGTCACCTGGATCAGGTGTTTGGCTAGCTTCCAGTCTGGTCTGAACTAGTCTGAGTTGGAGAGTAAAACAATAACTTACCTGGACCTCAGGTATGAGGGAAAGAGCCAATTGACAATACTGTTTGTACCATTGGGTCAGATCCAGTGAGAAGCTGACAAACGGTCAGTCAGATTAGATTGTGTCAATGGAAGCAGAACATAACAGATTGCTCTGACAAGCAAAAGGATCGGAATAGAAGGTGTCAGGTGTACTGGCAGCGACAACTCTGTGGAGAACAACCAGCGTAGAAGTGGTTGACCGCAATTCGGAAGGGGATGTCAGGCTCCTTTTACTGTTGTTACCTTTCCTATTTCTTTCTTTTTTCTTCTCTCTCTCTCCCTCTCTCTCTCTCTCATCCTCTCTCTCTCTCTCTCTCTCTCTCTCTCTCTCACTCTCTCTCTCTCTCTCTCTCTCTCATCTCCCCTCTCTCTCTCTCTCTCTCTCTCTCTCTCTCTCTCTCTCTCTCTCTCTCTCTCTCTCTCTTTCTCTCTCTCTCTCTCTCTCTCTCTCTCTCTCTCCAGCTCTGGCCAAATGAATGGTTTCAATACTGAACACATGTATGCTGCTCATATATATATTTTTAACTTCTTTGTGAGAAACTCTTTCTCCTCCGCCTCAGGGCAGATTCGCTGCGGCTATCTGAAATGTTCTGTCTTCGACAGCTTCTACACTGATGCCCTTTGGATCGGCTCCAATCTGATCACAGTCTATACCCAAAGATGGCCGGGAGGTTAAGAGGCTCTGATTCAGACCAATATGAAATATTACTGTATCATGACTTCCCCTCAGTAAAGGTGGACAATGTAGAAAACAACATTATGAATCCGCATCCCCACTTGAACTGATGTTGAACTTTCGGTTCCTTGTCCGTCACTCGTCGCCCAGCCCTACTCTTGGAAGGTCGTCACCACGTACTTTAAAATTAACCCCTGTCTGCCCTTTACTGCCCACCTAATGAATGCAATCCCATAACCGACATCCCATTGGCTTATTTCTGAAACCAGCACCTGGACAGTGAAAGTTAATGAATGCAGATGCTCTGTAGTTTAAGCATTTGCACCAATCCGACGGTCATGTGCACGGTGATTGAGTTATTTCGCTTCATACCGGTGTGAACCTTGACGGGAACTGGTTTACTAGGTGAGGGGCTTCATCGCTTTGATCACATAATAGATGTTAGAGGAATTCAGCAGCTCTGGCAGAATCTGCCAAAATGAATAATGAGTCAGCGTTTCGAACCGCGACCCAGTTTTCAGGTGGAATGAAAGGGGGAAGATATCGGGAGTAAGAAGGTTGCGAGAAGGGGAACAGGACAAGCTGTAAGGTGATGGGTAAAGCAGGGTGTGGATTGGGGGGCGGGCGAAACAAGTGGCGGTGGGTGATAACCGAAAAAGTCAAAGGGCTGAAGAAAAAGGAATCTGATAGGAGAGGGGAGTGAGCGGATTGGATCATAGAAGGATGGGAAAGAGGGGGCAGTGGTGTTGACAGACAAACGAGGAGAAGAGTAAGAGCAAGCAGAAAAGGGAAAAGGGAGCGGTATATACCGCTACCTAAAGATATCCGCGTCCTTGCCATAATATTAGAGGTTACAGAGACGGACAGCAAGGTGTTAATCCTCCAGCCTGAGACTGGCCTAATGTTGTCAGAAGGGGAGGCCATGGACAGATATTCCGGAACAGGACTGAGGATATTAGTGGCAATGGTTGGCCACTGGGAAATTCGGCTTTTTCTCGATGTAGTTGAGGTTCCTGACGAAGCGTTAATTAATATGAAGAAGGGTCTTGTCCGAAAGTGTCTACTGTTTATTCGTTTCCATGTACAATGCGTGAACTGACCAGGTCTCCTAGCATTTTGCGTCTATTGCAATTAATTTGATTCACGGTTTTCATGTGTTCAGCAACTTCGTAAAGCTGGGTGACATTTAGCTTAAGGTTTTTTACTGGGTTACGCAAATGTACTAACAAATATTATTTTATATGTATATTTATATTCCGAGACAATACGCAGTCCGGTGACGTTACAGCATTAGTTTATGATGATAAAGTCCATGGACGCTATAAACGGACAATAACAATCATGAAACCGAGAGATGAGCCTGAGAGGGTCTCACAACAACATTCACTGACTTCTCCAATCGTCATTTCTTCATCTTCGAGATTTTGCAACTTCGTGTCAAGCTATTCATACCTCATCACAATTGGGATTTTACTTGAATGACATTATGCTTATTTTACCCCACCTGTTGGAAGACACGTCAGCCTTGTGTAGCATTGAATATTCAGCGTGCTGGAGCGAGTATAAATGAATGACCGTGGAGATTCATCAGCTCAGAGTTCCTTCAGCGAGATCGCAGACAGCTGGAAGACAGGCTGAATCTCACACAGGATGCTCGAAACATTCTACCGCGTGAGAAAGACATATTACTTGATCATTGCCGTTATCGGTGTTCCCGGTAAGAGCATGGGCGAACTAACATTTGCAGTTCAGTGTGCGCGGTCTTTGGAGTCATGCCATTACGGACAGCGTTGTGATGCCGGTGTATCAGTGACTGCGGTGTAGACATTGTGACAAAACTCTTTGTGTTCGTTCAGAGTTCCCTTGCAGTTTAATTGGCTGAAAGTAAACCGGCAGTTGAAACAGACGGAGAGTGTAAGCTCAGAGAGATAGATTCATCGTGTGAATTCATGGCAGAGTGTTTTGATTTATCAATGCAAAGACGCTGCCAAAGTCAACTCCGATAATCCAGCGCGCTCGGCACCTCTACGGTCTACTTGGTGTAATTCCGCATCGATAACGCAACAGGCGATTAATTCAGATTTAAAGGTATTGCACTATGTTTTCAGAAATTGCTGCAAGCTTGAAGGGAAGGAGGGAAGCGAAACCACGATGAGATTCAGGGGATAGAAATCTCTCGCGAGTTAGACTCCGAACCATCGTGAGTTCCGAGAAATTGAAATACGCGGCTGTGTGCGTTTTAGTGCACCAGGGTTTGTTTCCACGCCCTGTGTAGTGAAGTGAAGAGGGAGCCCAGTGTCGTGCGCAGAAGGTCAGAAGGGGTACAGGCGATACTCCTCTCTGGAACAATCGCATCAAACATTCAGTCATCTGCAGCAACCTGAAAGGAGGCAGATGTTTTGATCTACCTACGTTGTTTGTGATGATCTGAACACCAACGTGCAAAATATCCGAAAAGTTCAGCGGGTCAGGCAGAATCATTAAAGCGAAATTTGGAGCTGTCTTATCGGGTATCTTGGTACAGTGGGGAAAACAACCCAAACAAGAGCAGGTGCAAAATTTCAAAGCGGCGAACGATGCGGGCCCCGGTGGGCTAGTGACAAACGGGCAATCCAGGTGGAGGCAAAGACTGGCGAACGGCGGAATTTAAATTTGCCTTGGACTTTCTAATGGAATCAGGGTGAGGGAACACGGCTTCGCTGTATAGGGAGAATTGCCCAACATAGGTGACGGGAACGTGGCAATTACGTCACTGAGAACGTTGCCGAGTTATCCAGGCTTTAAACATTTGTCGAAAACCTTGTGGTTGGAGATATGTATTTAATTAGCTAAAGCGCCCTCGGCGACATATTGACAATGCCTACTTCACAAATTCTGCTTCTCTTCACATACCGAGTACCGTACCGATTCACCCACCATGCACTGGTTTAAGGCACTTGTCTGCGACTCCGGCTTTACCCCTTTTAATCATCCAGAACTGAGTTGTCTGCAAAGTTTGTTCTCAATTTCCAGCTTATCTCGGCCCTGTCGCCCAGTGATCGGTGAAACAATAATTAACCCATGCTTTTTGCCTTGTCCACAGTGAATTTAGTGGCGATTGTGATCCTGTCCCGGGGAAAGTGCGGCCTCTCCACCTGCACCACTCGCTACCTGGTGGTCATGGCAACGGCGGATCTACTAACCATCATCGTTGAGGTCATACTGTGGCTAATCAGTTATTATTACTTCCCCGGGACTTTTCTGGACATCACCCCCGTATGCAGTGTGATCTCTGCACTGGGAGTTGCAGCCATGGACTGTTCTGTCTGGTTCACCGTCACATTCACCTTTGATCGGTTTGTCGCCATCTGTTGTCAGAAGCGGAAAGCAAAGTATTGCACCGGAAAAACTGCGGCTGCGGTTCTGACAGCAACCGGCGTTCTGTTCTGTTTCAAAAATGTGCCCTATTTCTTCAGATATGGTCCTGCGAAAGTGATCGACAATATACCCTGGGACTGTATTCGTAAGCCGAGTTACTATACGGATCCCGGATGGGTGGGATATAAAATGTGTTCTACCGTTCTTGTGCCATTACTCCCGTTCGTGTTAATACTGCTGCTCAACGCTCTGACAGTCAGACACATTTTAGTGACGAGTCGCGTCCGTAAGGGGCTGAGGGGTCTGAACAAGGCGGAGAACCACAGTGACCCGGAGATGGAGAGCAGGAGGAGGTCTGTGATCTTACTCCTCACCATCTCCGGAAGCTTCATCGCCCTGTGGTCGGTAACTGTTGCCGAATTCCTTTACAACACCATTGCTCGATTGGATCAAAATAATTACAATGATACGGAATACATAGTTGAACACTCCGGATACATGCTGATGATATTAAGTTGCTGCACAAACACGTTTATTTACGGGGTTACTCAGTCCAAATTCAGAGAGCAGTTCATCAGCGCAGCGAAATATCCGCTCACGTCAATTATTCAACTAATTAATGAACAAAATATCTAAGTTCTTATCAGTGGTGGTAGGAGCTTTTCTGTTTCACCTTGACAGTGCAAAAATTCGCGGTCATTGGAGAGCGTGGCAGCGGGGAGAACAAAACCGGTTTGTAGCCCGAGGGAGACACACCATGAGAACAGACCCCTCGGCGCCCGCACCCTGCGACCTTCACCTCCGACCAGTGATTAAATTCATCCTGCATCTTATCTTTAATTTTGACCATAACCCCACTGTCATCATCGCCGAACCACGTTCAATAATAAATCCCTCCCTACAGTGTAAATACTCATCGCTCAAGTGACGGACAAAGCCGGTGCTTCTCGCTGACGGGGAGGAAACGGAGCAGCTGCTGGAAATATGACCGTCAGAGGGAGAGCGGACGGAATTCACAGTGGGCATCCCGACGGTCAGATCGGGACTGGTCCGAGCTCGCAGTGAGTGGTCAGCACCCCAATGAGATTTAACTGTTTGCACCCAACATCGGATCCGTCAACACGCGATGAGCAGACAACATCCATCTGTACACAGACCCGAATTGTAACCGTCGAGTTTGGCAGTGTCCAGTGCGTTTTTGTAACAACTCAGTGATACGTACACTAGCGCAGGGAATGACTCCACAAGGTCCAGTTATCATCTGCAGAAAGTCTATTTCTAAAGGTGGCTTGCATTACTTTGTGAGAAAGGCACGATTCCTCCCCAATTCCCCAGCTGTTTGGGGGTTTGGGTGGGTAACAAATACTTTCAATGACTCTGTAATGACTTCTAATGACTTCTCAATGACAACAAAGCCGTTCCGACAATTCGAGTCGTGTTTAAGTATTGTGGTCTGTTGTTCAACACTACTGAACTGTTCCATTATTTTTTATAATTGTTCAAATTTCAATGGAAAACCGCAATGTCTACCCTGCTTCAAGAAAGGAATATCATCTCACCTCCCGATTTCTGATAAATTTCCATCCGAGCAAACTGCATGTTCAATCTCCTCTGCATTCACTCCAATACAAACGCATGTCTATTAATATTTTTCTTTTTTTTTGTCAGCTAAAACTCGTTTTTCAATTACTGGGAACTTTCCTACTATTCTAGTGATGTTTATTATTGTAGTTTTCTGGAGATTCACATAAATATATCTGTGTAGGTATAATTGTTGTTGTGCAGTGACTTAGGGCTGAAACCATACGTAGATATTACAATTGGGGCAATACCCTATACCCTGTTCATGTACCATAGTCTTTCAATTTTATTTTTCAAGTCAGCATATTTCTGTTGTTTTTCACGTACTGATTTCTGTATATCATGTGCTTTTGGAATGACACACACACATCTGCAGATTTATCTCTTATTTGTGATTGGTTGACTATTAAGTTAATTGTTTTTGCTGCTTTATCCTGTGATATTATATCTGGATGTGTATCATGTATTGCTCTATCTCTAGGTCATAATAAAATTCCCGGACTCTAACTCTAAAGCTCCCTCAGGATTCTATTTGTAGTACTGGATCGTCTCTTTCATGAGTTTGCAATTTAAAGCATGATTTTGGCGAATGATGCTTGCCAACGGATTGTGCCCGTGTAAGTAATCACCTTGAGTTAAACTGTTTCAATATCCTGTAATGTGTTGGATAATTTCTGGTTTCTCTTACTTTCTGCCTTCATCGTCCCGAATTTGTTCGTCTTTTGTTGCGTATTTTCGATATTTTCGTGTTACCCACCCGGTCCTATATTGCCACAGAAGGAATGGAACTCCCCCAACAACGTGTCTGAATGTGAGCAGCTCCCCGAGCGTCTTCCTCCCTCGCCTCTCCACGGCACAATCTACTGCTTCGTCCCTCCCTTCTTCCTCACCCTCACCATTCTATCACCCCTCTCTAATTGTTCAGCACACCCCCTCTCCCTCAGCCTCTTTCCTCCATCCTCACTTTCTCCTTTCCCCTGTCTTACTCCTCTCGCCCCACTGTCCTTCACTCTCACTTTTCTTCTATACATAGTGGCGTGCAAAAGTTTGGACACCCGTAGTCAAAATTTCTTTCACTGTGAATATCTAAGTGAGTAAAGCGACCTGATTTCCAAAAGGCATAACGTTAAATATTACACATGTCTTTAATATTTTAAGAAGGATTACATTTTATTTTCATCTTTTACAGTTTCAAAATAACAAAAAAAGGAAAAGGGCCCGAAGCAAAGGTTTAGTTACCCTGCATGGCAGTACTTAGTCACACCCCCTTTGGCAAGTATCACAGCTTGTAGACGCTTTCCGCAGACAGATAATAGTCGTTCAGTTCTTGGTTGATGGAATTTCGCCCATTCTTCCTTGCAAAAGGCTTCTAGTTCTGTGAGATTCTTGGGCCGCGTTGCTCTTTTGAAGTCTAGCCACAGATGTTCGATGATGTTTAGGTCGGGGGACTGTCAGGTCCACGGGAAAACCTTCCGCTTGCGCCTCTTGAGGTAGTCCATTGTGGATTCTGAAGTGTGCATAGGATCATTATCCTGTTGCAGAAGCCGTCCTCTTCTCACATTCAGAGTTTTTTACAGAGGGTGTAATGTTTGCTTCCAGAATTTGTTGGTATTTAATTGAATTCGTTCTTCCCTCCACCAGGGAAATGTTTCCCGTCCCACTTGCCTACAACACAAGCCTAATGCATGATCGATCCACCCCCGTGCTCATGAAATTCTGCCGCCTTTTTTCTCCAAACATACCTTTGCTCATTGAGGCCAAAAAATCTACTTTAACGTCATCAGTCCACGGGACTTGTTTCCAAAATGCTTCAGGCTTGTTTAGATGTTCCTTTGCAAACTTCCGACGCTGACTTTTGTGGTGAGGACGCAGGAAAGGTTTTCATCTGACGACTCCTCCATGAAGGTCATATTTGTGCAGGTGTCGCTGCACAGTGGAACAACGCACCACCACGCCAGAGTCTGCTAAATACAGGAGGGGGAGGGACACTCTCCCACCTCCAGTCCGCCACAATCGTAGCTGGTGGGGTTTCGCTCCCCTGAGAGTGAGGTGCTGCTGCTCGCTTGCGAGGCGTTTCGAGTCGATAGGGTCTTCAGACCGAAGGGCCTGTGGAATGGTGGGTGAAAGTTGGGGACTTTCCTCGTCTCCGTGGGTTTGATCCATGGGGGCGCGGCGACCCGGTAGGTGGAAGCTCCGTAGTCCTGGCACTGGTGGATTTGTTCGTGCTCCTAGGCTCGGGGATTCCATGGTCCTGAGGTCAAAGGAAGGGTGTTGTGAGAGCACAGAAATACCGGGTTAGGCCATTAGTGGGAGCTCTTAGATGTTTTTAATTTACTGTAGTTCCGTACATCAATTTAACTACTTATGCAGTAATAAAAAAAGAAGTCTTTAGAAAATATAATAAAACTAATATTTCATCGTGCTTCACTCTGAAATGAATTGAAATTTCCTTGATTTCTTATATCCTTCACATACATGAGGAGTAAAAATCTTCACGTCACGTCTCTATCTAAATGTGCAATCATAGTAATTTATAATAATTTATAGTAAATAGAACAGTCAATGTAGTATAGAGTACAAACAAATCAGCGTGAGTTAATCAGCCTCATGTCCTGGTGGAAGCTGTGCCGGAGCCTGTTGGTCCTGGATTTTATGCTGCGGTACCGCTTCCCGGATGGTAGCAGCTGGACTAGATAGTGGTTGTGCTGACCAGGGTCTCCAGTGAACCTTCTGGCCCTTTTTACACACCTGTCCCTGCAAATGTCCTGAATCATGGGAAGTTCACATCTACAGATGCGCTGGCCTGTCCGCACAACTCACTGTAAAGTACTGCGATTGAGGGAGGTACAGTCCCCATACCAGGCAGTGATGCCGCCAGGCATGATGCTCTCAATTGTGCCACTGCAGAAAAATCTCAGGATTTCTGAGCCATACCAATCTTCCTCAACCGTCGGAGGTGAAAGAGGCGCTGTTGTGCATTTTTCACTTCAAAGCTGGCCTGTACAGGTCAAGTGAGGTCCTCGGTGATGTGGATGGCAGGAACCTAAAGCTGTTTACCCTCTCAACCGCAGATCCATTGATGTCAATAGGGGTTAGCCCGTCTCCATTCCTCCTGTAATCAACAGCCAGATCATTGTTTTTGCGACATTGAGGGAAAGGTTTTTATTTTGCCACCACTGTGTCAGAGAGATAACTTCTTCCTTGTAGGCCACTTCGTTATTTTTTGATATTAGGCCAATAAATGTAGTATCGTCGGCAAATGTAATTAACAGATTGGAGCTGTGGGTGGCAATACAGTCATGGGTATACAGGGAGTAAGGGACGGTTCTCAGTACATGGCCTTGAGGGGCTCCTGTGATGAAAGTCGGAGGTGTGGAGGTGAGGGAGCCCACTCTGACAACCTGCTGGCGATCTGAGAATCAGGTTCAAGCACGAGATCTCTGAGCTTCCTGTCGAGCCTGGAGGGGATTATGATGTTGGAGTCCAAGAACAGCACTCCTACATAACCACAATTCTTCTCCAGATGTGTAAGGACGGTGTGCAGAGCAGTGGATATTGCAATGTCTGTGGATCGGTTGTGTCGGAAGGCAAATCATAAGGGGTCCAGAACCCTCCTTTCGTAAAAGGGTTACATATACTAATCAGACAGGCCCGGGTCAGTCACCAAGTAATCTCAATGCCCCGCTTTGTCCCCACAACCTCGTGTCATTCCCCAAACCCATCCCATTGCCTCACTCTCTGCCCACTGCCCCTTGTCAGGGTTCAAGTTAATCACTCTACACGCTCTCGTCCTACGGCTCTGTGTCATTTCCCGAAGTAATTAACTGTGTAAGTGGAATTATGAAGATATTCGGCTGGAACATCAAAACATAAATCAGGAACAGATATGTCCTGGGAAATACACAACGGAAATGTGAATATATTTTAGGCTGCACTTACATGGGGTTCTGGACAGGTTTGCTTCATTCAGACAGGGGAAGGACTGCAGGGTGAAGGAACCATGGTTGGCAAGAGATGTGAAACATCTGGCCAAGAGGAAGAGAGAAGCTTCAGGAAGCTGACCTCAGGATTAGAAAGCAAGGATCAGGCATGACTGTAGATTTACAAAGTAGCCGGGGACAAGCTGAAGAATGAAATTAGGATAACTGGAAACGTCTACAGAAGGTCTACAGTGGCTTTAAGAAAAACTCCAAGCCATTCGAGATGTATGCGAAGAAGAAGATTACCGGAAATGAGTGTAGGACGGGTCGAGGATAGAAGATGAAACAAGCCCCTGAGGTCGGAGGAAGAAGGGCAGGTCTTGAATGAAGACTTCAGTTCAGTATTCACCAGTCGGAGGGACATTTGTGAGAAAAGCGTTAAACGGGCCGATGTGCGACAAGGTACCAAGATTAAGGATGTACAAGGATGTACCGTACGTTTGAAAAAAAAAAAAAATCAGTATTGATAAGTTCTCTTGTGTGGTCGAGAGAATCCCTGGGTGACTGAGGGAAGCGGTGAGTCCTACTTCAGTGACGGGCTAATTATTGGAGAACATTCTTATAAACAGGATTTACGAGAATTTCCAGAAGCTGTGTCTGATTTGGGAGAATCAGTGTGGCTTTGTGAGGGGCAGATCATCTCTCACAACCCAGGTTCAATTCTGTGAGGATGTGACGGTCATCCTTCGGTTAACCATGGTAAGGCCTTTCAGAACGTTAGAAAACGTTGTGTCCTGGAAAAGTTCGCTTATGGATTCAGGACTGACGCCCAAGAAGGCAGAGAATAGTTGTGGATGGAACGTTTTCCCTTTGGATTCCGGTGCCAGTGGTGTCCTGCAGAAATTTGTTCTGAGACCCCCGGATTTTTGTCCTTTAAAAATGATGTGAATAAGGAAGTGGAATGGTGAGTTATTGTATTTGCAATGATGTGGAAGTTGGTGGGATTATGGATAGTATAAAAGGTAGTCAGAGTTACAACAGGACAGTGACAGGACGCAGAGCAGCGCTGAGAAGTTACAGATGGAGTTCAACCCTGTGAGGATGTGACGGTTATACTGATGGTTAACCATGGTAGGACCTTTAAGAAGGCTTGGTATCCTGGGAAAGTTGGCTTGTGGATTCAGGAATGACGCCCCAGGAGGCAGAGGATAGTTGTCGATGGAGCGTTTTCTCCCCGGATGCTGGTGCCAGTGGTGTCCTGCAGAGATCTGTTCTGAGACCCCAGGATATTTGTGCTTTAAAAATAACGTGAATAAGGAAGTGGAACGGTGAGTTATTGTATCTGCAATGATGTGGAAGTTGGAGGAATTATGTATAGTATAGAAGGTAATAAGAGTTTACAAGAGGACAGTGACAGGACGCAGAGCAGCGCTGAGAAGTTACAGATCGTGCTGAACCCGGATGTCATGAGGGGACATGGAATGGACCCAAATGCAGGACGCAGGCACTGAAGTACTAGGGGCAGGATGGGGACAACTAAAGGATAGAACAAGATGAGTTGACCGTGGCGTGAGGGACGTGGCATTCAAAGGTGATCCTGGGGTTCAGAGATAGTTCAGGCAAGGCAGGAGGATCCCAGAGTTTAGGCATGGCAGGAGGAACCCAGAGTTCAGGCATGGCAGGAGGAAGGTGGATCCCGGCATCCATGGCGAGGCGGGATCCCGGAGTCCATGGCGAGGCGGGATCTTGGCTAGGCTAGAGGATGGGTGTTTGGGACAAGGAATGCAGGGAAGAGAATCCGCTGGGCGGGCCGCATAACTGCTTGGCAGGGCTGCCTCCCAGGCATGAACACAAAGGCCAGGGCAAGACGCGGGACAGCTGGGCAGTTGCGGGGTACCACCCGTTGGAAGTGAGGGGTAGGAAAGAGACAAAGTCTTCCGCCAGGCAACGGCAATCTGACCTGGCTTACCCGACGGAGGCGAGGGATAGGAAGGGGAGTAGGTCCAGGGTGACTACGAGACTGACTCACAGAACTGGTTGATTAGCGGTGGGTGCTCCAAGCCGGGGCGAACAGGACGCATAGAACGAAACCGGGCGAACAGCGCAAGCAGGGCAACCATGATGAACGGGTAGAACGGGATAGACAGGCAAACAGCGCGACAGCAAGCAAGCGAGCAAGGCGAACCGGACAGCGGGACCAGCGCGTACAAAAGAAACAGGGGAACAAGACAGACAGGACGACCACCCAACTAGGCTCAGTCCCAGAGCCCCTTGTATACACCTACCAGCCGACGGGCATCAGGTGCGCCTCCTTGAGTACAAACAAGCCACAATGACCCACAGGTGTGACTTATTGGCTCAAGGGTGAAAGGATGGACGGCTACAAGACCCGGCGTCCGCGGTCCGGATCAAGACCCGGAATGCGGGCTCTGGAGCGGACCATAACACCGGAATATTACGGAGAGATTCACTTTGGAAGGGTGAATTTGAATGTGTTCACTGGAAAACCTGTTCTTCAAACTGTCGAAAGCCCTCGCTAATTTCCTGAAGACACGCTCCCTTTTTGATCAAAGGTCTGGAATATCGCTGTGGATCTTTTAAAGTGTTTGTAGGAATATGTGCAGTGTATTTTATTGTAATACATGTCAGCTGTCACTGTGATTTCCATCACTCAAACCGGCTGGAATGACTGGAATGAACGAACGAATAGATGAACGAATGTTCCCCTTTAATAAAGAAGTGCTCTCCATTTCACCTGCCAGAACAAACTCCTTCCCTCAGTTTCAGAAGCGAACGTGCACGGTGAAATATTACAAAATGCATTGACTTCAAGATGAATGCCTGTTTTAAAGTAACAGTGATATAAAATATGCTACTTAAACAGCTCAAGCCAGGTACCATGGAAAATAACAGAGAAAAAAAAGCACATCTTATTTTGCTTTAAATTAATACACTCCTTTGAGGAGTCAAATTCACGAGCCGGGTCAGAGTGAGAAAAATAGCTTAAGATAATTGTTTGTGCAATTGGTTGTCACTAATGTCCCTGACGTGACAACCACGCTAATTGCCTCAGTGGAATTGCTCTCACCTCAATAAAAGTCTGATAAACCGATCCCCAGTCCATCTGAGCAGCTGAAACGTTCCGTACAACTGAACGCTGCTTCTGACGGAATATGGGATACCCGGCGATTTACTACATTGCGGCCATTTTCTATCCCACACTTGTAGCGGTTGGTGTCCCCGGTAAGATACCGGAGCTGGTCACTTTATGTATGGTGCCGTCGTTACTCTGCTGCGGTATCCGCACTGTTACTGAACACATATGCTACCGTCGGCTGAAACGTGTTTCCAGAATGGAGGATTCAGGAAACTGATTGTTGTATTTTCATTTTCCATACTTTGATCACAGTGTTTTCTTCTTCTGTTAATTAAGTTGGTTGTCGATATTGTCGTTGTTTCATAATTTCACCTCGCCTAGGCTTTCTGAAGTGATGCTGGTCTCTGCTTTTCTAGGTCCGAGTCTCCGACCTTTTAACAACGTGGCAGCTTATTTAAATGACGGTCCAGTCTTTCCAAATTTCTTGCAGTTAACTTAACGGCGATTGTGATCCTCTCTCGGCGAAAATGCGGACTCTCCAAATGCATCACCCGTTACCTGGTTGGAATGGCCACAGCGGATCTGATGGTGGTTATCGTTGCTGCTTTAGTGGAACAGACCAACAATATCTACATTTATTCCAGATCCCTGCTCATCACTCCTGTATGCGCTCTGACGATTGTATTTCGGACAGTAATGACGGACTGTTCTGTTTGGTTTACGGTCAGTTTTACCTTCGATCGCTTTATCGCAATATGTTGCCGAAAGCTGCGGGAGCGATACTGCACTGAGAGAACAGCAACGGTGGTTATCGTGACCGTGGTTATAGTGAGCTGCGGGAGATGTATCCCTGGTTACTTTGCCGTTGAACCTTACGTCATCATTGACAACACGCCGTGGCGGTGCACCGCCACATATGAATACGTTACTTCACCCGTGTGGAAAGGATACCAATTACTGGACAGTATTTTAACACCAATGATACCAATCGGCTTAATCCTGGTGTTTAACGGGTTAACTGTAAGACATATCGTTGTGGCAAATAGAGTCCGCAGAAGGCTTCAGCACAGCAGCGAGAATCAGAAAGATGCCGAGATGGAAAAACGCAGAAAATCAATGATTTTGCTGTTTTCTATATCAGCTAATTTCATATTATTGTGGATGCCCAATGTAGCCCATTCCCTGAAATGGCAAACGGAAAACTATTTTTACGAGGACAGACATTTGAGCTCCCCGGTATACATCCTCCAACAATTTGGGTTCATGCTGCAAATGCTCAGTGTGTGCACCAACACTTGCATCTATACACTGACACAGAGGAAATTCAGAGAAGAGCTGAGGAATGGAATGAAGTATGTGTTTACATTAAATGGCCATCTGTGTAGATAACGCCCGTGTCTAATGACAATTCAGCGGAGTTTTCAAATAAAGCCCTTTTACAATGAACAGGTTTGGCAAATTTGTCATTAATTCAAACAATCATATGCCTGGCCATCCGGAAATTGCAGAATTGGCGTAAGATTTCTCATTATATCCTGTTCAGTTAGGCAGCGATACAAACCTTCAATGCTGCTGGCGTGATTGTTACGTTGTTTTAAGTATGTTCCAAATTATCACAGACACTCGACTGTCACAAGGGCAGGAATAGCTTCAGGACTTTCCGGGTTTTAGATGTTGAAAAATGGACAGGTTCGGATAACAGAGTGTAAAGGGAGTGCAATGGGAAACCAGGGATGATATCGCAGCTGCAGAAAGGGAGGACAGGGTGGAGCGTTCGTTTGTTAATACACTGTGAGACTAACACTGAAACATGAAGGGCCATCTGGAATATTTTGTATAGCCGCCCACCAGATTAACAAAAGGAAACACACACACACAACGGGAACAGTGAGGAACCGATCGGGAGCGGAACATGTACATCGACCATGTTACTGGCACGGGTAATTGAAACTTCCCTAATATTTTTTGGCACCTCCCCAGGTTTAAAGGTTTAGGTATGGCATAATTTCTCAGTTGTGTTCAGGAAAGATTCATGTCACTATAAGAAGAAAGACGGACTAGCGAGCAGTCCATACCGGATCTATTATTAGAAAAGGAACCGGGTCAGGTGACAAATCTCTCCGCGGGTCTGCATGTCAGAGCAATACGGCAGAACTCCCCTATATTTACCTTGCACAGCGTTAGGACCAGGGAGCATGGAATTTTGGGGTCTGTGAATTATGGCGCTACCTGGCAGGAACTTGGGAACGTACATTGGGAAATGATGTACTCAGGGAAATACGCAACAGATATGTGGAGATTGACATGGGGTTCAGTATAGGCTTATCTCAGTGACGCAGGGAAAGGATGATACCGTAACGTAACCCTGTGTGACAAGAAAATTTGAAGGAGTCAAGAGGAAGAAGGAAAGAAACTTAAAATTTTGGAAGAAGGGAACGGGTAGGATTATGGTGAATCACAGTGCAGACAGGAGAGAATGTTAAAATGGACTGATAGGAGATAGAAGGGGACTTGAGAAGTCCTTGGCGAGTTGCAGTGTGAAGAACAGGAGAATGACTAGAGAGAGTCTGTGCAGGTCAGAAGGAAAAGAGGAAAATATGTGTCTGGATTCCAAGAAGGCAGCGAAATCATATTCATATTCATCAGGCAGATATGCTCGAACTTGCCGACGCTAAGAAAGAGGATGTGCTGGAAATTGAAAAGCATTATGATAGATGATTCTCCGGTGCCAGAAGGTACATAGTCCAGGTAATTTTGGAAAGAGAGCGAAGATATTGCTGCGCTTTTGGAGGGGAAGATTGAGGTGAGGGTGGCAGATGTTATCCTATTACCTTTGTTGACGAATAGGGATACTCCTTCGAATTATAGACCAGTGAGATTTATATCAGTAGTGGATAAACTATTGGAGAAGATTATTATGGAGGGAATTTCTGAATAGTTGGAGAAATGTAGCCAGACTACTGAGAGTCAACATGGCTTTTTGAAAGACATGTTGTCCTTTATGAACCAGATTGAACTCTTTGGAAAATAAAACAAGCAGAAGAATCAGATCAGTCGATGTGTGTGCATTAATTTCGGTCTGGCGTTTGATCAGTTCTCCATAACAGACTCATTCAGAAAGTGAGGAGGCAAAGGGTCCAGGGAAACCAGGCCTCGTTGATTCAGAATCGGCTTACTAACAGAAGGCAGATGATGTAGCAGACAGAGTGAATTCTGCTTGGAAGACAGCGGGCATCCGTGTTCCGCACGGATGGTTAAAATTATATTTAAACTATATTTGGGCTCTGCAGTTACAGAGGGAAATATCCGATTTAATCTGACCACCGAGCAGCAGCTGGGTAATTTGTGGAATTAGGGCTAAGGATGTAAGCAAATCTCTGAGCTATTGACTGCACCGCCACGGTATCTAACCCGACCTTCCATTTACATATTACAGAGCAGATGCTACAATGACATCAAAACAATCTTTTGCAATGGAAACCTACAACTTCAAACCAGCATTCCAAAGTGTTGAGCAGCAGCTTTTGCTGCTCCTTACAAGAACCAGCCTTCCGAAATGTCAATTCCAAATTCGCAGTTCAAGTACACACCATTTTATCCTAATGCCAATTTACCTCTTAATTGTAGTTCTATCGTATCGGGCGTAGATGTAAATTTCGATCCCTTTAACCCGGAATCCACATGGCCGGTGTAGAGTCCGTATCTCCCTCTGAAATCAATGATAAATGAATCATACAAAACGACACAGACTTAAAACGCTTTGACAGCAAAGCAAACATCCGTGCTCGTACTTCTCTTCCATCAAAACCATAGCCGGCAAGTGGAGAATACAGAATATACGACTTCCAAAGCAAAAGGCCTCAGCCCGTGTTCTGAAGAACCTGGGAGAGTGAGATGTGGGGAGCTGAGGCTCACATACACTAACACTTCATAGAATTTCGGGAAGATACGCAGCCTCCGAATTTCGCATCAGTTCTTGGAAATTACATCTCGCAAGGTGACACTAATTTTTTGTCATGTGTATGGTGAAAAAGAAGATCAATTCAATCATTCTCCCCAACACAAACTAAAGAAACGCACACCTCACATAAAGCCATTCATGGCCGTAATCTTTCTCTCTCTCTTTCAATTGAACTCACTTATGTCCAAACCTCGTGCTATATTTCAAATTGGCAATGCATTCATATTTTCAAAATATTGCAGAAAATGGCTTCCTGTTATGTGTTCAATAGTTAACCAACATCTGTAATTGCAGTCATACAACTTTTGATGAAGCCTTTCGACTCGAAGACAAAGAGACGCAGAAAATAACGTATCGTCCACGAGTTAATATTCAACACAATTAAAATATGACGTCTCCACAACTCCAAGCCTCCAACGACTGCCAAGATTTCTCACTTTCAATCTCTGACCAAGGATAGGATTCGGATTAAATGGATCCTTTGTTGTATAGTATTGGTGCTAATGATCTCCGTTACTACCGCTGAAGCAACAGTCCTGTTCACTGTTCCGGGACCGCTGTCACACCCACCTCCAGCCCGGAACTACTGTCTTTACCGCCTTACTGAAGGGGTGAACTTATATTTCTGTCGTGTGACACCCTTGTTATCATCTCACATCTGCGCTTCAGTCCTCTCATGCTGTAAACATCCATTAACTCAGTCTCCATGCTTCAATGTGTGCAAGGACCGAGGCTTTGAACAGTATCAACGACTTTCTAGATTGGTCGGTGCTGTGAGACACTAACGCTCTAACCCAGACATACAGTCAGACAGCCATAGGGAACCACTGCACAGAAACAGGGTCCTCAGTCCGTCAGGCCGTGAGGAATTATTTGCACTGCCTGCTCCCATCGACGTGCACCCGGACCATGACCATCCACATCACTCTGATTTTTGTACTTATCCAATCATCTCTTAAATGCTGACATCGGAATCGCAATTACCGTTTGCGTTGGCAGCACTGTCAACACTCTCACCACCCTCCGGGTGAAGAAATTTACCCCCATGTTTCCCTTAAACATTTCACATTTCACCCTTCGCCCATGGTCTGCAGTGGTATTCTCGCCCAAAATCTGTAGAGGAAGCCCGATTGCATTTACACTGTCTCTACGCCTCGTCATTTGGTATACATCTATCAAATCTCCACTCAGTCTTCCACCTGCATTTCATCTGCCATTGCATCGCCTGTTCTCCATGTCCGTCCCAGTCCATCTGCAGACACCTGTTTTGCTCTAACCTACCTTCATATCAGTGGTAAAGTTGCTCAGCAAGTTATCAAGTCCTTCACTCAAATCGTTGATTTCAATACCTACTACAGCGGAACACCACTATTTACTGGCAGCAAACAGAATAGGCTCACATTGTTCTGACTCCTTGCCTCCTGCCAGTAAACCAATCTTCGATCGATACTAGTACCTTTTGTGTAATACCGCGAGCAGTGATCTTGCTCAGCGGCCTCAGGTACAAGCCCTTTTTACGGACCATCTGAAAATCCAAGCAAACAAGATCCATTGTCTCTCCTTTGTCTATGGACAGGATAAGTGAGGGGAATAGAGCTGGTGGAATATGAAACAGATCAGCAAGATACAATACAACCGAGAGATGAGTATGAAACATAATACCATAAGACGTAGGAGCAGAATTAGATTATTTGGCCCATAGAGTGCTCCGCCATTTCCTCATGACTGATCCAATTTTATTCGTGCCCCCAATCTCCTGCTTTCTCCCTGTGTCCCTTCATGTCCAGACTAGTCAAGAATCTATCAACCTCTGTTTAAATAAACATAAAGACTTTGCCTTCACAGCTGCCTGTAGCAACGAATTCCACAGATTCACCACTCTCCGGCTAATCTCATCTTCATTTCAAAAGGACGCCCCTCTATTAACTGCCTCCTACGGTGCTAATCTCTCCCACCATAGGACACATCCTCTGCACATCCAATCCATCGAGACATTAAATAGGTTGCAATTATATCACCTCTCAAAATCTCTTTATATTACGAGACATTCAATCCTGGAATCATTGTCGTAAACCGCCTTTAAATTTACTGCTGTGTCAGCCCATCCTTTCTAATATAAGTAGCCCCAAACTGCTTACAATATTCTAAGTGAGTCCTCACCGGACTCATAAGAGCACCAAACTGCTTCATAAAGTCTCAAAATTAATTTCGTACTTTCATATTCTAGCTCTGTTGCAATGAATGCTAAAATCGCCTTTATCTCATTCACCGCCGACTCACCCTGCAAGTTACCCATCAGAGAATCCTGCACAAGGACTCCCATTCCCTTTGTGCATCGTTGTTGCTTTTTTTAAATTTCTATTTAGAAAATATTCTACCTTTTATTTCTTTTTTTCCAAAGTGCATGACTATACACTTCCCTACATTGTATTCCATCTGCCTCCTTTTGCCCTTTCCTGTAATCTGTCGAAGTCCTCTCGTAGTCTATCTACTTCCTCAAAACAACCTGTTCCTCCAACTACCTTGCTATCATCCGCATACTTTGCAATAAAGTCGTCAATTCTGTCATCCAAGTCATTGTAATACAACATAAAAAGCATCAGTCCCAACACAGATCCCTGTGGAACACCACTGGTCACCGGCAGCAAACCGGAAAAGGTTCCTTTTATTACTCTATTTTATTACTTTATTACTAATTTTGCCTCCTGCCAATCAGCCACTGCTTTATTCATTCAAGAATCTTTCCTGTAATATTTTGCGCTTATAACTTGATAGGCAGCCTCATGTGAACTTCTGAAACGCCAGGTGCGCATCATCAACCGATTCTCCGTTCTCTATCTCCCTTGTTATTTCTTCAATTAATTCAAAGGATTTCAGCATACTTGTCAGACAAGAATTTCCCTTCAGGAAAACATGCTGAAAATGGCCAATTTTGTCATGAACCCCAAAGATACTAAAAACACATCCTCAACATCTGACTCCAATATCTTCCCAACCAGAGAGATCAGACTAACTGGTCTACAATTTAGGTTCTTCTCCCTCTCTATCTCCTTGAAGAGTGGAGTGACATCTCCAAATTTTCAGTCTTTCGGAACTATTCCAGAATCCATTGATTCTTGAAAAATCATTACTAAATCTCCACAATCTCTTCAGCCACCTCTTTCAGAACTCTCAGACGGACATCAGCGGGTTCAGGTGACCTATTCAGCTCCCCACCTTTCGGCTTCCCAAGAACCTTCTCCCGAGCAATGTAACTATACATGTCAGTGAAGCCAAGTATTAAACACAACATTATCAATCCGCATCACCGCCTTCACTGATGCTTGGAATTCCATTACCTTGTCCGTCTCAGAAAGGCAGCGTCCATTATTCAGGACCAACAGCAGACAGGGCATGCCCTTTTCTCAGTATTACCGTCAGCTAGGAGGTACAGAAGCCTGAAGGCGCACGCCCATCGATTCAGGAACAGCTTCTTCCCCTCTGCCATCCGATTCCTAAATGGACATTTAATCTCTGGACGCTACTTCACTTTTCTTTTTAATATACAGTATTTCTGTTCTTGCACGTTTTTTTTATTCTACTCAATATACCTAACTGATTTACTTTTTTATAATTATTTTTTTATTTTATTTATAATTATTAATATTTTTCTTTGTTACGTTATGTATTGCACTGAACTGCTGCTGCTAAGTTAAAAAAAATAACGTCACATACCGTTGATAAGAAACAGAAATCTAAATCTGATTCTGAATCAGCACTCACGAGAACCCTGTTACACTGTGAATGT
This sequence comes from Hemitrygon akajei, assembly GCF_048418815.1. Classification (NCBI taxonomy): domain Eukaryota; kingdom Metazoa; phylum Chordata; class Chondrichthyes; order Myliobatiformes; family Dasyatidae; genus Hemitrygon; species Hemitrygon akajei. The sequence continues at coordinate 624,270 of NW_027332074.1, forward strand.
CCTTAAACTACTCACCCATGGACAATAATTATCACATACTTCAATATTGATGCTGATCTGCCAATCAGTGCCAACTGATGAACTGAATACCATCACCCACGACCCATTAATTTATCACTGCAACGACTATCTAGTCACAGTTTAAGCGTCTTATTTTACGCCATTCAGTTCAGGCCATGCAATACATAAGCACTTCGTTGCGAGCAATCAAAAGAGTATAGATATTGTGTTATATTTCCATATAAACATATAACAATTACAGCACGGAAACAGGTCAGCTCGGCCCTTCTAGTCCGTGCCGAACGTTTACGCTCACCTAGTCCCACTGACCTGTACTCAGCCCATAATCCTCCATTCCTTTCCTGTCCATATACCTATCCAATTTTAATGTAAATAACAATACCGAACCTGTCTCTACCACTTCTGCTGGAAGCTCGTTCCACACAGCTACCACACTGAGTAAAGAAGTTGCCCCTCGTGTTACCCCTAATCTTTTGCCCCCAAACTCTCAGCTCATGTCCTCTTGTATGAATTTCCCCTACTCTCAATGGGAATAGCCTATCCACGTCAACTCTATCTATCCTCCTCATAATTTTAAATAACTCTATCAAGTCCCCCCTCAAAGTTCTACGCACCAAAGAATAAAGACCTAACTTCTTCAACCTTTCTCTGTAACTTAGGTGCTGAAACTCAGGTAACATTCTAGTAAATCTTCTCTGTACTGTCTCTATTTTGCTGACATCCTTCCTATATTTCGGTGACTAAAACTGTACACAATACTCCAAATCTGGCCTCACCAATGCCTTGTACAATTTTAACATTACATCCCAACTCGTATACTCAATGTTCTGATTTATAAAGGTCAGCATATCAAAAGCTTTCTTCACCACCCGATCCACATGAGATTCCACGTTCAGTGAGAAATGCACCATTATTCTTAGATCACTCTGTTCTGCTGCATTCTTCAACGCCCATCCATTTACCATGTATGTCCTACTTTGATTAGTCCTACCAAAATGTAGCACCTTACAGTTATCAGCATGAAACCCCATCTGTCATATTTCAGCCCACTCTTCTAACTGGCCTAAATCTCTCTGCATGCTTTGAAAAACTACTTCATTATCCACAACGCCATCTATCTTAGTATCATCTGCATACGTACTAATCCAATTTATCACCCCATCATCCAGATCATTAATGTATATGACAAACAACATTAGACCCAGTACAGATCCCTGCGGCACACCACTAGTCACCGGCCTCCAATCTGACAAACAGTTATCCACCACTACTTTCTGACATCTCCCATCCAGCCACTGTTGAATCCATTTTACTACTTCAATATTAATTCCTAACGATTGAACCTTTCTAACTAACCATCCGTGTGGAACCTTGTCAAAGTCCATACTGAAGTCCATATAGACAACATCCACTGCTATACCCTCTTCAACATTCCTAGAAACCTCTTCAAAAATTCCAAAAGATTTGTCAAACATGACCTTACACACACAAATCCATGTTGACTGTTCCTAATCAGATCCTGTCTATCCAGATAATTATATATACCATATCTTAGAATACTTTCCATTAATTTCCCCACCACTGACGTCAAACGTACAGGCCGATAATTGCTAGGTTTACTCTTAGAACCCTTTTTAAACAATGGAACAATATGAGAAATACTCCAAAAACCCCGGCACCATCTGTGTTTCTAGTGACATTTGAAATACTTCTGTAAGAGCTCCTGCTATTTCTACACTAACTTCGCTCAAGGTCCGAGGCAAATCCTGTCAGGATCCGGAAACTTATCCATTTTTATATTCCTTAAAAGCGCCAGCACTTCCTCTTCTTTAATCATCATCGTTTCCATAACTTCCCAACTTGTTTCCCTTACCTTACACAATTCAATATCCTCCTCCTTCGTGAATACCGAAGAAATGAAATTGTTCAAAATCTCCCCCATCCCTTTTGGCTCTACACATAGCTGTCCACTCTGATTATCTAAGGGACCAAATTTATCCCTCACTATCCTTTTGCTATTAATATAACTCTAGAAACCCTTTGGATTTATTTTCACCTTGCTTGCCAAAGCAACCTCGTATCTTCTTTTAGCTTTTCTAATTTCTTTCTTAAGATTCTTTTTACATTCTTTATATCGAGCACCTCATTTACTCCATGCTGCCTATGTTTATTGTAGATATCTCTCTTTTTCCGAACCAAGTTTCCAATATCCGTTGAAAACCATGGCTCTCAAATTTTTAACCTTTCCTTTCAACCTAACAGGAACATAAAAATTCTGTTCCCTCAAAATTTCAATTTTAAATGACCTCCATTTTTCTATTACATCTTTCCCATGAAACAAATTGTCCCAGTCCACTCCTTCTAAGTCCTTTCGCATCTCCTCAAAGTTAGCCTTTCTCCAATCAAAAACCTCAACCCTAGGTTCCGTCCTATCCTTCTCCGTAATTATATTGAAGCTAATGGCATTGTGATCACTGGACCCGAAGTGCTCCCCAACACCTACCTCCGTCTCCTGACCTATCTCATTCCCTAACGGGAGATACAACACTGCCCCTTCTCTAGTTGATACCTCCATGTATTACTGCATAAAAAGTATCCTGCACACATTTTACAAACTCTAAACCATCCAGCGTTTTACAGTACGGGATTCCCAGTCTATGTGTGGACAATTAAAATCTTCCACAATCACAGCCCTGTGCTTAGTACAATTATCTGTTATCTCCTTACAAATTTGTTCCTCCAATTCTCGCTCGCCATTAGGTGGTCTATAATACACCCCTATGTGTTACTACACCTTTCCCATTCCTCAATTCCACCTAAATATCCTCCCTAGACGAGCCCTCTAATCTATTTTGCCAGAGCACCGCTGTAATATTTTCTCTGACAAGCAATGCAACACCTCTTCGTCCTGTAGCTCCGATTCTATCACACCTGAAGCAACGAAATCCAGGAATATTTATTTGCCAATCGCACGTCTCCTGCAACCATGTTTCACTAATAGCTACAACATCATATTTCCAGGTATCAATCCATGCTCTAAGCTCATCCACCTTTCTTACAATGCTCCTAGCATTAAACTAAAAGCATTGAAGAAATTTTCCACCCCTTACTCTCTGTTTATCACTAACGGTGCCAATAACTTTACAATCTTCTTTTTCTTCCTTCTCCCATACATCTGTTCCTACACTCTATTTCCCCTCCCTCCTTGTATCTAGTTTAAATCCATTGTAGCATCTCTAGCAAACCGACCTGCAAGAATATTTTTCCCCCTCCAGTTCAGATGTAAAACGTTTCGCCAGTACAGGTTCCACCTTCCTTGGAAAACTGCCCAATTATCTATAAATCTGAAGCCCTCCCTCCTGCACCATGTCTTCAACTGCGTGTTGATCTGCGCTATTTTATTATTTCTAAACCCACCTGCACGTGGCACTGGTAGCAATCCTGAGATTGCTATCCTATAGGACCTGTCCTTTAACGTGGCGCCTAACTCCTTAAACTCACCTTTCAGGACCTCCTCACTCTTGCTACCCACGTCATGGGTCGCTACATGGACCACGACATCCAGCTGCTCACCCGCCCTCTTGAGAATACTGAGAACTCGATCTGAGACATTGAGGACCCTGGCACCAGGGAGGCAGCAGACCATCCGGGATTCTCGATCTCTTTCACAGAACCTCTTATCTGTACCCCTAAATATCGAATCCTCTATCACTACTGCTCTCCTCTTTTTCCTCCTTCACTTCTAAGCTGAGGGTCCAGTCTCGATGCCAGAGACGCAACCACTGCAACTTGTCCCTGGTAGGTCGTCCCAATCAACAGTGTCCAAAACAGTATTTCCAATGAAAGCGCAGTTCGGTTCGTCAAATATGTTAATCCGGCTACCTACCTCATGGTCAACAAAGCTACCCAATTTTGTGCATCTGCAAAACAATTGTCATGGTTGGTAAAAAATGTAATGGATGCAGATGTTCTGTCAGTTTAAGCATTTTTAACCAATCCGAAGGCGGTGTATACGGTGATTTAATTGCTTTTCGTCAGACCGTTGCGAACCTTGACTGGAGCTGGTTTACCACGTGACGGGCTGCACCAATGCTGGAAGAACACAGCCGGTCCGGCAGCAACTGTGGAAATGAATCGGCCCTTGATGTTTCGGGCCCAAACGTGCAACAGCACTCGTAAAAAATGGAGGAAGGTGCCAGAATAAGAATGTTTGGGAGAGTGGGAGGAGGTCAAGCCGGAAGATGATAGGTGAAGCAAGGTGTTTGGAGTCGGGTGACCAAATAAGAGGCTGGAATGTGATTAGCGGAAAAGGCAGAGTGTTTGAGAAGAAAGAATCTGATCGGAGAAGAGAGTGGATCATGGGAGAAAGGGAATGAGTAGGGGGATCGGTGGGGAGCGTTGATAGACAGATGAGGAGAAGAGTGGAGAAATGCAGAAGAGGGAAGGGAGAGACGGAAATACCGGAAAATGGAGATATCCATGTCCATGCCATAAAATTTGAGGTTACTTTGACGGAACAGAAGGTGTTAATACTCCAATCTGAGAGGGTCATATCGTGGCAGAAGAGGAGGGTATAGATATGTCGGACCGGGAATGGGGATAGAAATGGAAGCGGTTCGCCACTGGAATATTTTGTCGGTGGAGATAAGGCACTCGACGACACGTTCATCAATGAGAAGAAGGGTCTCGGCCGGAGCGACGACTGTTCATATATTTCCACAGATGCTGCCTGACCTGTTGACTTCCTCCGGCATTTTGCATGAGTGGAATTCATTTGCTTAACGGTTTGGTGCGTTGTCTTTATACTATAAGTTTAAGGCTCTTCACTATATTACAGGGAGATACAAACAACTTAATCTTTTTTATTTAATTCTATTGTAAGATCTATCACCGAAACAATTCTCAGTGTGAAACAGAGCAGTCAATGACAACACAGCATTAGTCTACGGTGGCCACGTCCATGAGGCCAACGACATTTCGCAAAACATTCACCAACGTACATCATCTTTGAGATTTGGAAATTTCGTGCCAAGCTATCTATAGCTCATTACAACTGGGATTTGACTTGAATTACATCATGTGTATTTTTACCGCAGCTGTTGGAAGACACGTCAGCCTTGTGTAGTATTGAACATTCAGTGTGCTGGAGCGAGTATAAATGAATGACCGTGGAGATTCAACAGCACAGAGTTTCTTCAGCGAGATCGCGAGCAGCTGGAAGACAGGCTGAATCTCACACAGAATGCTTGAAACATTTTTCCGTGTGAGAAAGATATATTTCTTGATCATTGCCGTTATTGGTGTTCCTGGTAAGAACAGAGGCGAACTAACATTTGCTGTTCTGTGTGCGCGGTCTTTGGACTCGGTGAGTTACCGAAAGCGTTGTGATGCCGGTGTATCAGAGAGTGCGGTGCAGACATTGTGACAAGCTTTGTGTTCCTTCAGAAGATCCCTTGAAGTTTAATCCGTGACCTCGACTGAAAATAAACCGGCAATTGAAACAACTGCAGAGCGGAAGATAGAATAGATAGATCCATTTTGCGGATTCATGACAGACAGTTGTGATTTATCAATGCAAAGCCTCTGTCAAAGTAAACTCCGATAATCCAGCTCGCCTGGCACCTTTACCGGCTACCTGGTGTTATTCCGTATCAATAGCGTAACATGCTTTACAGTCAGATTCATCGTACTGCACCGTATTTTAAGCAATTGCTTCAAGTTTGACTGGATCGCGGAAGCAGATCGCCAGTGAAGTTCAGGGGAGAACGGTAGACAACACTTGTGAGTTAGACTCAGAACCATTGTGACATCGCAAAATTCAAATAATGGTCTGTGTGCGTTTTAGTGCACCAGGGTTCGTTTCCGCGTCCTACGATACATCTAGTGAAGAAGGAGTTAAAACCCAATTCAGCAGTGTCTGTTGTAGGTCAGACGGGATAAGGTACACGCGATACTCTGCTCTGGAACTATAAGCATCGCAGCATTTAGAATAATGTTGCAGTGATTTTTGCAGCAACCTCTAAAAGAGGCAAATATTTTGCGAAAGATAAATTGGTTTTCCTTTGATAATTGGATGGTTCAAGCACTAAAGTTCAAAAATACAGGCAAAATCATTAAAATCGGGAAATAGAACTTCCTGGTTGCAATCGATCACGGTCAAGCGCAGTTGCAGAATTTTATATTTTAAAGAGGCGGACCGACGGGAGTTGGGGAGGAGGCGAAGACATGGGAACGGGAGACAGAAGCTTAGGGAGCGGGGCTTCGCTGCATGGTGCGACTCCAGAACCCTGCTCCTCTTCCAGGACCGAGTAGTATTTCCATTCACCCAGCATGTAATTGTACGAGGCACCTGCGAGTCCCTCTTTACACCTGTTAAAGTCCAGAAATGCGTTGTCTGCAAACTTCGATTGACAGTAATTCACTCATTTTTTGTTGTTTCTCCAGTGAATTTAGTGGCGATTGTGATCCTGTCTCGCGGAAAGTGCGGCCTCTCCACCTGCACCACGCGCTACCTGGTGGCCATGGCAACGGCGGATCTACTGACAATCGTGTTTCAGGCTATATTGCGGGTCTTTAATTATTATTTGCCCGGGACGTTTCTGGACATAACCCCCGTATGTAGTGTGAATTATGTCCCCTTAAGGGTAGCCACAGACTGTTCTGTCTGGTTCACTGTCACCTTTAATTTTGATCGGTTTGTCGCCATTTGTTGCCAAAAGCTGAAAGCAAAATATTGCACCGGGAAAACTGCAGCTGTAATTTTGACAACAAACGGCGTTCTTTTCTTTTTTAAAAATGTGCCATACTTCTTTATGTATCGACCAAATGAAAGTGATTGCCAATATACCCTGGGGCTGCATTCGCAAATCGAGCTACTATACAGATCCTGGGTGGGTGGGATACAGCTGGCTTTCTACCGTTCTGGCGCCATTACTCCCGTTCGTGTTGATGCTACTACTCAACGCTCTGACAGTCAGACACATTTTGGTGGCTAGTCGCGTCCGTAAGGGGCTGAGGGGTCAGAGCAAGGCGGAGAACCGCAGTGACCCGGAGATGGAGAGCAGGAGGAGTTCTGTGATCTTACTTCTCACTATCTCAGGAAGCTTCATCATCCTGTGGTCGGTGAAAGTTGCCGAATTCCTGTATTACACCATTGCTGGATTGGATCAGAATAATTACAGCGATTCGGAATACATATTTCAACACACCGGATACATGTTGATGATATTAAGTTGTTGCACAAACACGTTTATTTATGGGGTAACTCAATCCAAGTTCAGAGAGCAGTTCATCAGCGCAGCGAAATATCCGCTCACGTCAATCATTCAACTAATTAAGAAACAAACTATCTAAGTTCTTCCCAGAGACGGTCGCAGTTTGTGTTGCCCTTCTCGACACGTCAGAACTGACGGTCATCGGAGAACGAGGCAGCTGCGTGAGTGGTTGAGAGCCCGAGCGAGACCCAGATCCGAAACAGGCTCTTCGGCATCTGCAGCCGGCGGCTTCCACCTCCCACCGGTCATTAAACTCAAACCACCTTCTGTTTGTATTTCCACCTCCCACCGGTCATTGAACTCAAACCACCTTCTGTTTGTATTTTCACCACATTCCCGCTGCCGTTACCGCCACGCGTCTATCGGTAACAACTCCCGCCCTCCGGTGTCAATGCTCACTGGTCAAGTGATCGGCATATTCGTTGCTTCTCGCTGACGGTGAGGAAATGGAGCACCGAGCGGAAACACTGCCGGCACAAGGAGAACGGGCGGAATTCACACTGAGCGCACTGGAGACCAGCTCGGGACCGCTCCGTGCTCGCATTGAGTAGACAACACCGCAGTGCGATTTAACTGTTCGCATCCAACATCGGATCGGCACGTCCGCCAACACGCTTTGAGCAGAAAACGCCCCTGTTTACAGATATTCAAATTTCAACATTCGTGTTCACCTGTATCCAGTGAGTTTGTATCAACTTCCTGGTGTGTTTCACCTGCACAGGGAATGTCTGCCCGAGGTCCGATTATCATCTACAGAAAGCCTATTTCTAAATGTGACTGGCATTACTTTGTCAGAAAAGCACGTTTCCTCCTCATTTCTCTGGGTGCTTGCCGGGGAAACCTTTAATGACGTTTTAATGACTTCTTAATTGCCAAAAACTTCCCTTTTATTCTGGTGGGGTTTAGTACTGGTGCGTTTTGGACACTTACATAAATATTACCTTCACTACTGTGTAGTGACTTGGTATATATTACTGTCGGTACAATGTTCATACCATAGCCTGTGAACTTTCTCCTTTAAGTCAGCATAGTTCTGCTGTTTTCACTTCTGGATTTCAGCATGTTGTGTATGTTTGGAATGGATCCATTAATGAAGTTTTATAACCATATAACATATAACAATCACAGCACGGAAACAGGCCATTCCGGCCCTCCTAGTCCGTGCCGAACTCTTAATCTCACCTAGTCACACCTACCCGCACTCAGCCCATAACCCTCCACTCATTTCCTGTCCATATACCTATCTAATTTTACTTTAAATGACACAACTGAACTGGCCTCTACTACTTCTACAGGAAGCTCATTCCACACAGCTATCACTCTCTGAGTAAAGAAATACCCCCTCGTGTTTCCCTTAAACTTTTGCCCCCTAACTCTCAAATCATGTCCTCTCGTTTGAATCACCCCCACTCTCAATGGAAACAGCCTATTCACCTCAACTCTATCTATCCCTCTCAACATTTTAAATACCTCGATCAAATCCCCCCTCAACCTTCTACGCTCCAATGAATAGAGACCTAACTTGTTCAATCTTTCTCTGTAACTTAAGTGCTGGAACCCAGGTAACATCCTAGTAAATCGTCTCTGCACTCTCTCTAATTTATTGATATCTTTCCTATAATTCGGTGACCAGAACTGTACACAATATTCCAAATTTGGCCTTACCAATGCCTTGTACAATTTTAACATTACATCCCAACTTCTGTACTCAATGCTCTGATTTATAAAGGCCAGCGTTCCAAAAGCCTTCTTCACCACCCTATCTACATGAGACTCCACCTTCAGGGAACTATGCACTGTTATTCCTAGATCTCTCTGTTCCACTGCATTCCTCAATGCCCTACCATTTAACCTGTATGTTCTATTTGGATTATTCCTGCCAAAATGTAGAACCTCACACTTCTCAGCACTAAACTCCATCTGCCAACGTTCAGCCCATTCTTCTAACCGGCATAAATCTCCTTGCAAGCTTTGAAAACCCACCTCATTATCCACAACACCTCCTACCTTTGTATCATCAACATACTCACTAATCCAATTTACCACCCCATCATCCAGATCATTTATGTATATTACAAACAACATTGGGCCCAAAACAGATCCCTGAGGCACCCCGCTAGTCACCGGCCTCCATCCCGATAAACAATTATCCACCACTACTCTCTGGCATCTCCCATCTAGCCACTGTTGAATCCATTTTATTACTCCAGCATTAATACCTAACGGCTGAACCTTCTTAACTAACCTTCCATGTGGAACTTTGTCAAAGGCCTTGCTGAAGTCCATATAGACTACATCCACTGCCTCACCCTCGTCAACATTCCTCGTAACTACTTCAAAAAATTCAATAAGGTTTGTCAAACATGACCCTCCACGCACAAATCCATGCTGGCTACTCCTAATCAGATCCTGTCTATGCAGATAATTATAAATACTATCTCTAAGAATACTTTCCATTAATTTACCCACCACTGATGTCAAACTGACAGGTCTATAATTGCCAGGCTTACTTCTAGAACCCTTTTTAAACAATGGAACCACATGAGAAATACGCCAATCGTCCGGCACAATCCCCGTTTCTAATGACATCTGAAAGATCTCCGTCAGAGCTCCTGCTATCTCTACACAAACTTCCCTCAAGGTCCTGGGGAATATCCGGTCAGGACCCGGAGATTTATCCACTTTTAAATTTCTTAAAAACGCCAGTACTTCCACCTCTTTAATTGTCATAGGTTCCATAACTTCCTTACTTGTTTCCCACACCTTACACCATTCAATATCCTTCTCCTTAGTGAATACCGAAGAGAAGAAATCGTTCAAAATCGCTCCCATCTCCCTCGGCTCCACACATAGCTGACCACCCTGATTCTCTAAGGGACCAATTTTATCCCTCACTATCCTCTTGCTTTTAATATAACTGTAGAAACCTTTCGGATTTACTTCCACCTTATTTGCCAAACCAAACTCGTAACTTCTTTTAGCTTTTCTAATCTCTTTCTTAAGTTTCCTTTTACATTCTTTATATTCCTCGAGCAATTCCTTTACTCCATGCTGCCTATATCTATTGTAGACATCCCTCTTTTTTCGAACCAAGTTTCTAATATTCCTTGAAAACCATGGCGCTTTCAAACCTTTAACCTTTCCTTTCAACCGAACAGGAACATAAAGATTCTGTACCCTCATAATTTCACCCTTAAATGACCTCCATTTCTCTATTACATCCTTCCCATAAAACAACTTGACCCAATCCACTCTCTCTAAATCCCTGCGCATCTCCTCAAAGTTAGCCTTTCTCCAATCAAAAATCTCAACTCTAGGTCCAGTCCTGTCCTTCTCCATAATTATATTGAAGCTAATGCTATTGTGATCACTGGACCCGAAGTGCTCCCCAACACATACATCTGTCAGCTGACCTATCGCATTCCCTAACAGGAGATCCAACACTGCCCCATCTCTAGTCGGTACTTCTATGTATTGTTGCAAAAAACTATCCTGCACACATTTCACAAACTCTAAACCATCCAGCCCTTTTACAGAATGAGCTTCCCAATCTATGTGTGGAAAATTAAAATCTCCCACAATCACCACCTTGTGTTTACTACAAATATCTGCTATCTCCTTACACATTTGCTCTTCCAACTCACGCCCCCCATTAGGTGGCCTATAATACACTCCTATCAGTGTTACTACACCTTTCCCATTCCTCAATTCCACCCAGAGAGCCTCCCTAGAGGAGCTCTGTAATCTATCCTTCCAAAGCACCGCCATAAGATTTTCTCGGACAAGCAATGCAACACCTCCTCCTCTGGCCCCTCCTACTCTGTCACACCTGAAGCAACTAAATCCAGGAATATTTAGTTGCCAATCACACCCTTCCTGCAACCATGTTTCACTAATAGCTACAACATCATAATTCCAGGTATCAATCCACACTTTAAGCTCATCCACCTTTCTTACAATGCTCCTAGCATTAAAATAGATACATTTAAGATACTCTCCACCTCCTCCTCTCTTTTCATCCCTAGCAATGCATTCAAATTTATTATCCTTTTCTTTCTTCTCCCCTACAACTTCGGGCTGAGCGCATCCCTTCTCCATCACCTGCCTTTCCTCCCTCACACACTGTCTACTTACTTGCTCTTCTGGTGAACTAACCTCCTCTCTCATAGTTTCCTCAAATTGATTTCCGCCCCCCCCCCCATCTTACTAGTTTAAAGTCTGCCCTGTAGCCCTAGCAAACTTTCTCGCTAGGATATTGGTCCCCCCAGGATTCAAGTGTAACCCGTCCTTCTTGAACAGGTCACGCCTGCCCCAGAAGAGGTCCCAATGATCCAGAAACTTGAATCCCTGCCCCCTGCTCCAATCCCTCAACCACGCATTCATCCTCCACCTAATTCCATTCCTACTCTCACTGTCGCGTGGCACAGGCAGTAATCCCGAGATTACTACCTTTGCGGTCCTTCTTCTTAACTGCCTTCCTAACTCCCTATACTCTCGTTTTAGGACCTCTTCCCCTTTCCTACCTATGTCATTGGTACCTACATGTACCACAACCTCTGGCTCCTCACCCTCCCACTTCAGGATATCTTGGACGCGATCAGAAACGTCCCGGACCCTGGCACCAGGGAGGCAAACTACCATCCGGGAAGTTGATTTTTTTTTGTCCTGTAACATTCTATCGGGACGGTTATTATGGATATGTAATAATGGATCTGTCATCATTTCAATGTAACTCGGGCTCTCAAACTGAATGAGGTTTATATTTATAGTATAGTATCCTTCATGAGTTTGTGTTTTGAAGCAGGACTTTGGTGAATGATGCTTGCCGCTTGGTTCTGCCTGGGCAAGTAATCGGATTGAACTAAACTGCTGCAAGATCCTTCGATGTGTTGGATAGCTTCTGGATTCTGTCGGCATTTTCTCCTTTTGTCGTCTTGCTGGTCTTTAATTGTGTATTTTAATATTTTTGTATTAACCATCTGATCCTATATTGCCAGAAAGGGAATGGAAAATCCACTGACACCCTGTTTGAATGTGTGCAGCTCCCTCACAGACTTCTTCCCTCCCCTCTCAACTGTTCCCTCCACTACATCATCTCCCTATTCCTCCCTATCCCTCACCATTCTCTCAGCCCACTGCAGCCACACCGAATACCCTCCCATCTCTCAGACTCGTCCCTCCATCCCCGGTAGTCTTCTCTCCCTACTTTTCTACCCCTTGCCCCTGTCTCACTCTTCTCACGCCCACTGTCTTTCACTCTTACTTCTCCCCTCCCCTTTCAGCCTACAACCCACCCCCATTCAATTTAAGTTTAATCGTTCTAATTGTCATTTATCCATATATTAATACTCATGAATACAGCCCAACGAGACAGCTTTGCCACGGGGTCAAGGTGCGAACACAAGATCATTATCCAGCAACAGGTGGCCCGAGGCCCCCCCCCCCCCACTCCACAACCACCCCACCTCCCGTGACGCCGCGGCGGCATGCATATGTGGCAGATGCCTGCTCCGGAAATTGCGGATGCATTGGTAATCATTTTCCAATGTTCCTTAGATTCAGGATCAGTTCCTGAGGATTGGAGAATGGCTAATGTTACCCCACTTTTTAAGAAAGGAGGGAGGGAGAAAACAGAGAACTATCGACCTGTCAGCCTGACATCAGTAGTGGGGAAGATGCTACAGTCCATTATTAAAGATGAAATAGTGGCATATCTAGATAGCAGTGATAGGATTGGGCCGAGCAGGCATGGATTTACCAACGGCAAATCATGCTTGACTGATCTATTGGGGTTTTTCGAGGATGAAACCAGGAAGTCAGACAAGGGAGATCTAGTGGATGTACTGTACCTCGAATTTCAGAAGGCATTTGATAAGGTCCCACATAGAAGATTGGTGGGTAACATCAGAGCTCATGGCATTGGTGGGAAGATATTGACATGGATAGAAAACTGGTTGGCAGATAGAAAGCAAAGGGTAACGGTGAATGGGTGTTTCTCGGAATGGCAGGTGGTGACTAGTGGGGTGCCACAGGGCTCGGTATTGGGACCACAGCTGTTTACGATTCAAATCAACGATTTAGATGAAGGCATTGAGAATAACATCAGCAAGTTTGCTGATGATACTAAGCTGGGTGGCAGTGTGACATGTGATGAGGATGTTAGGAGAATTCAGGGTGACTTGGATAGGCTGGGTGAGTGGACAGATACTTGGCAATGACGTGTAATGTGAATAAGTGTGAGGTTAACCACTTTGGGAGTAAGAACAGGAAGGCAGATTATTATTTGAACGGTGTAGAGTTAGGTAAGGGAGAAATACAAAGAGATCTCGGAGTCTTTGTTCATCAGTCTCTGAAGGTGAATGAGCAAGTGCAGCAGGCAGTGAAGAAGGCTAATGGAATGTTGGCCTTTATTACACAGGGAATTGAGTACAAGAGCAAGGAAATCCTTTTGCATTTGTACAGGGCTCTGGCGAGACCACACCTGGAGTATTGTGTACAGTTTTGGTCTCCGGGGTTAAGGAAGGACATCCTGGCTGTAGAGAAAGTGCAGCGTAGATTCACAAGTTTAATTCCTGGGATGTCTGGACTGTCTTACGCAGAGAGGTTAGAGAGACTGGGCTTGTACACGCTGGAATTAAGGAGGTTGAGAAGGGATCTGATTGCAGCATATAAGATTATTAAGAGATCGGACAAGATAGAGACAGGACATATGTTCCAGATGCTGGAAGAGTCCAGTACCAGAGGGCATGGTTTAGAATAAGGGGTGGGTCATTGAGGACAGAGTTAATGAAAAACTTCTCCCCGAGAGTTGTGGGGGTGTGGAATGCACGGCCTCAGAAGGCAGTGGAGGCCAATTCTCTGGATGCTTTCAAGAAAGAGCTAGATAGGTATCTTATGGATAGGGGAATCAAGGGATATGGGGACAAGGCAGGAACCGGGTACTGATAGTAGATGATCAGCCATGATCGCAGAATGGCGGTGCAGGCTCGAAGGGCCGAAAGTCTATTGTCTATATGTCAACAAACCCGCATAGAATATCAGTCAAACAAACAACGACGATATCATCTGCAGACTGTCCCCCGACGCCCGCTAGACGACCGACTCCTACCAGGCGAATCCGTGGCTTTGAGGCCCAGTCCTCGCATTTACAAAGCACAACGAGGAAAATATATATGTGTATATTCCAGACCCACTACGATTGAGTTCAACTTCAAATTTCATAGGGAGAAAGGAAAGTCTGCTGTAGCAGTGGTTCAGTGGAGTAAGGGGAATTACTGTGATATGAGAGAGAATTTGGCCAAAGTGAATTGGGATAACAGGGATGTCAGCAGAGCAGCAATGGCGTGCAGAGAACGAGAGAGACTGGGGAAAGGAGCCGGTGAGTCAGTGAGACGAGTGGGTGAGAGACTGGGGCTCTGGCGATAGAGACCGGGGCTATGGAGAGGGAAACGGAGGGAGGGAGAAAATCGCAGGGGAAAAGGAGTTTGCGGTAACAGACAGACTGACGCAGACCTGGTGGGGGATATGAGAAAGCCTGGCAGAACAGTCATGCGTGACAGAGAGACTTTGGAAAGAGTAAGAAGAAGGGGGCGGAGATACCAGTGGGAAAGGAGACTGGGAGAGAGAGCCGAAGGGAGAGACACAAGGAGAGAGAGTTGGACGCGAGAGAGAGACTGAGGGAGATGTGGGAGAGACGGAGTGGCTAGGTAGATGGTGCCTGGGAACAGAGAGAGAGAGAGAGAGAGAGAGAGAGGAGAGAGAGAGAGAGAGAGAGAGAGAGAGGGGGGGGGGGGGGGAGGGGTGAGGGAGTGGGAGAGAGCGAGAGGGAGATAGAGGGAGAGAGGTCGAGGGAGAGAGGGAGAGAGAGAGACCATGAGGAGATTGAGAGGGACCGTGAATGCGGCGAGTGGCCATTGTGAGCAAAGAGATTGGGGTGGGTAGAGATTTTGGGTGTGGATAAAGGTTTGAGTTGGGAAGAGAGTTCGGAATGGGGATGGAAATTGGGTTGAGGAGAGAGACCGGGACACTGAGAGACGGAGAGAGGTTGAAACCTAGGAGAGAAACTGAGGGGAGAAAGAGACTGGAGTATAGAGAGTCTGGAGGACAGACAGACGGGGGGATAGGTAGAGACTGAGAATGACCGAGAGAGAGACTGGGTTGTGGGGAGACACTGGGCTGGAAAGAGAGAGACGGGAAAGAGTGACTTTGCGAAAAAGAGACTGGTGGGATGGCGAAGAAACCGGGGGTTAGAGAAAGACAGATGGATGGAGTGACACACTGGAGGTTATAGTCTGGGAGACAGAAGTACGATGAGGTAGATGGGGAGAGAAAGCGGGGTAGAGAGATACGGGAGAGAGAGACGGTCGAGATTTGGCAGAGGGAGAATGGAATGAGAGAGAAACTGTGTGAGTGAGAGACCGGGTAGAGAGAAACTGGGCAGAGAGACGGAAGTGAGAAAGACAGAGTGGAGAGAGACTGACGTAGAGAGGATAGGAGAAAGTGGGACTGGTGGATAGAGAGACTGGGGGAGGGAGACAGGTAGATTGAGTGCGTAAAGGAAGAGACTAGCTGAGGGAGGCTGGGAGAATAGAAGGAATTGGATGAAAGACACTGTGGGTTCCGAGAGTTGCTGAGAGAGCGAGAGAGAGAGAGAGGGGGAGGAGGCAAAGACGGGTAGAATGCAGAGTGAGCGGGGGAGGATAAAGACTAGAACAAAAGACAGGGGGAAGAGAAACTGCGGAGAGAGAAATTTTGTGGAGAGATAGACTGGGGGCGAAAGAGATTAGACGAGAAAGACGGCATAGGAATGACGGTGGAGTGAGCGACACAAAGATCCTGGGATGAGAGAGAGACTGAGGGGTAGAGGGAATGACTGTAGATTCTGAGAAACTGATGAGGAAGAGACTTGAGGAAAGAGAATGCGGAACGAATGAGTCGAGGGGAGGGACACTGTGGAGCGGCAGAGAGACAGGAGAAGGCGGGCGAGAAAAACAAGGGACACAAAAGGTCAGGGAAGTTAAGATGTGGAGAGAGAGAGAGAGTTGCAGGCGAAAGAGACGGGACGGAGCGAACCTACGGAGAACAGCCACAAAGAGAGAGAAGTGGAGATGGAACTAAGAGACTTGGTGAGAGAGAATCTGGGAGACAGAGGGTCTGGAGTGCTAAGGAGAGAGAAAGTAGGGAGGGAGAGTGAGGCTGATGATTGTGAAAGTGCAGCGGGAGAGAGAGAGAGAGAGAGAGAGAGAGAGAGAGAGAGAGAGAGAGAGAGAGAGAGAGAGAGAGAGAGAGAGAGAGAGAGAGAGAGAGAGGAGAGAGAGAGAGAGAGAGAGAGAGAGAGAGAGAGAGGACGAATGGGGGTAGAAGGCGGGCTGAGGATAGAGACCTGGGGAAGAGATGATGAGAAAGTTCGGAGTGTGGAAGGAAATTGGGGTAGGAAAGGTACTGGAAGAAGAGAGATCACGTGAGAATAACGATTGGGATGGTGGGACTAGGGGCAGACAGTGAGAAAATGTGGGGGAGTGGGAGTGCAGAAAGAGAGCGAGAGACGCGTGAAAAAGGCGGACTGGAGAGAGAGCGAGACGGGGGAGCGAAAGAAGAGAAAGAAACGGGGATAGAGAATATCGGTGGAAAACGAGAAGGGAGGCCGCACGGAGTGATTTGTCGCGGGTTGACGAAACAGTTGCAGAGAGACCTCAGGGCCGGACAGAGACCGAGATGAGCGACTGTGAGGTGAGACAGACTAGCAGAAAGCCTGGTGGAGGTGAGGCGAGAGACTGTGTTAGAGAGAGCCGGCAGAGCAAAACAGTAGGGGAAGGAGAGAGAGAGACTGGTGGCTGAGAGACAGACTGGGATGAGGGAGGATGGGGCATTCTGAGTCAGAGAAAAGGTTATGTATCGTGAGTCGTTAGAGGGTTTTCATACCCGCACACCATTTTAGGATTGTACAGCTTCCATTGTAAAATCACTCTGAAACATCCATCCTGCCCGTTCTGTCTCGGTCAGACTTCTCTCTCCCTGTCACATTGATCACACTCTCCACCCCATTTCGCGATCTCCATCTCTAACCCATCTTGGCGACCACTCTCCCTTCCTCTCCCGAACACCCCCACCTACATCCCCTAACTAAACCTCACTCTCTCTTCTCTCCGACCCTCCGCAGACATCGTCTTCCCTGCCCTCTATGGTGTCCGTTGTCCTTCCCGGACGGGACTGTGCCTGCATGCCGGCGAGAGGTGGCGTGCCCCGGGGAGTTCACGGACGGGCTACAGCCAGCCCACTTTCCAGTCTGCAGTCGGAGCTAAGTGCAGTCTGGAGCCGGACGGAACTGGAGATGGGTACGTTCCAAGAGAAAACGTCCCCTCCCAGAGAAAGAGAAACTGGCCCGTGTCGCCGTCGCCGTGTTCCTCCTCCACCCTCCCGCTCCCTTCTACTTCCTATTCGGTACTGTGATTCGCCGGTGCCTACCCTCAACCGGACACAAAACGCCCCCGACCTCCCGCCTCAGTCTCAATTGGTGAGGGTGCTGGAGGCGCGGGATCATCCCCACTGTGTGTAGCGAGTGGTCTCGCTTGCGAGAGGTCCTGAGGTCGAAGAGGCTGCAGGAAGGTGAGGGAAAGTTGTAGATTTACCTCACCGTCCGTGATCCATGGGGCACAGCCGGCCCGATAGGTGGGTGATCAGAACATCCGGCACTCGTGTGTTTGGCGGTGCTTCTGGGCTCGGGATTCCATAGCCTGGATGTCAAAGGAAGGCTGGAGTGAAAGCATGGGAATGCGCGGCTGCGCCGTTAGGGGGAGCTACTGGATGGAGGAATGGGGTGGGGAGCTCGATTTGTCATTTTAACTATTTATGGAACAACACAAACCTAACACTTGTGAAAAATACAGTAAAATTCGTATTTTGGCGTGCTTCACTCTGTACTGGCACCCACCTGTCGTAAACGGGGACACACACTAATCCCAGAGGCCTGTGTCGGTACCAACATAATGCCACCATCTCGCTGTCTCCCCAGCCTCGTGTCACCCCAAAATAACCCCACTGACCCATTAAGTCCCAGCATATTCCCCATAGCCCTGTCAGTCCTTAAAGTAATCTCTCTGCGCCGCTGTCTTCCCACGGCCTGTGTCAGTCCTTAAACTAATCCCGCTGCCCCACTCTCTCCCCACACCCGCGTGTCAGTCCCCAAATGAATCCTGTTACCGCGATCTCTCCCTATGAACCTATGTCAGTCCCCGAACTAACCACACTGTCCTGCTATCTGCTCGCAGGTCCGAAGTTTCCAAAGAAATGAATTGGCTAAACGTAATTGTGATCCTTTAGGTTGGAAAATTGTTTGCTCCGTATATGTTGGAAATGGTTAAGGACTCTTTTGTGAAAGGTGATTTACCCTCTACTTTTTATGAGACTTCTATTTCTTTAACTTTTAAAAAGGATAACGATCCTACTGATTGTGCCTCAAAAAGACCCATTTCATTATTGAATGTTGATGCCAAGATACTGCCAAAGATAATGGCCAATCGGTTAGAATATTTTTGGGTGAGATTATTTTTAAAGATCAAAGAGGATTTATAAAGAGTCGTTATCCCTTTTCTAATGTTCGGAGATTATTTAATATTATATTTTCGTCTTCTTTTAAAACTCCAGAATGCGTCGTCTCTTTGGATGCTGAAAAAGCTTTTGATCGAGTCGAATGGAAATATTTATTTAATGTTTTAGAAAAATTTGGTTTTGGTGTTAATTTTAATAATTGGATTAGAATTATATATAAAACTCATATTGCTAGTTATTACTAATAATTATAGATCATTTTTCATCTTTCACGTGGAACAAGGCAGGGTTGTCCATTGTCCTTTGTTATTTAACTAATTATTGAAACCCCTTGCTATTGCTGTTCGTGAAGCTAAAGATATTCATGGGATTCTTGTGAGATTCACAAGATTTCTCTTTATGGTGTCAGTTTACTGGTTTATAAATCTAATCCCGAGGAATCTATCCCTGCATTGCTGAAATTATTTAATTAATTTGGAGATTTTTCAGAATATAAAATTAATTTGAATAAAAGTGAACTGTTTCCTTTAAATGAATCCGTTTATACATATGATAATACTCCTTTCAAAGTTATGGATTCCTTTTGATATCTAGGCGTTATAATCACTACAAATTAATGAACTTTATAAAGCTAATTTCGTTCCCTTGGTAGATTCTATGAAGTATTTATTTAGCAGATGGAACCCACTTACATTTTCACTTGCTGGCCGATTCCATATAGTCAAAACGATGATTTTACCATTTTTTAAAAATATTTATTTCAGAATATCCCTGTTTTTTTGACTAAGAAGTTTTTTGATCGAATTGATTCTATTATCTCATCTTTTATTTGGAATGACAAAAGACCAAGAATTAGTAAATGTCCCTTACAAAAATTGAAAAAGAATGGAGATCTTGCTTTGCCTAATTTAAGAATGTATTACTGGGCTGTTAATGTGCGATATATGTCCTTTTGGTTCTACTGGGTTGAGAAGAATTTGCGGCCAATTTTGGCAGATTTGGAATTGAAAGCTGTGAAACAGTTTCATTTAACCTCGCTATTGGGAGCGGCTCTACGGATACAATTAAATAAATTTGCTCATTTAAATTTATACCTTGTGATTAAGTATTCTTTACAAATTTATCTCCAGTTCCGTAATTGTTTTTTAATTTTTAAAAATTTAAACTTTGCCTTAAAATTTATCAAAACTATTAAGCTTTCTTTGAGAGATCAATTTTTTTTATTTTGGAAAAGTAATGGTATTAATTATTTTTTGGGTCTATTTAAAGAAGATAGACTGATGTCTTTTGAACAAATAGTTGATTTCTCTTTCATATTCACACTTCTCACAATACCTCCAAGTTAGGCATTTCTTACAGAAATATTTAAGTAATTTTCCTTGCATATTAGAGGCCGACCTGTTAAATACTATTATGAATATGAACCCTTTGATTAAGGGTTCCACTGGAAGAATTTATAATTTATTATTACAATAGGATAAGCGCCCTTTAAAAAAAAAAGATTAAACAAGATAGGGAAAAAGAACTTAATTTGACTTTTATAACTGAGGACTGGATGCGTATCTTGAATTTGGTTAACTCTTCCTCGATTTATGCTAGCCAGTCATTGATTCAATTTACAATTGTACATCGCTACTCTTTGACGAAGGAGAGGTTGTCTAAGACCTTTCCTAATATTGATAGTTATTGTGAAAGATATAAAACTGAGACAGCTTCACTGGCACACATGTTTTGGTCTTGTTCTCTACTGGGACAGGTTTGGAAGTCAGTTTTTTTCTACAATTTCTAAAGCACTTAAAATTAATTTACAACCTAACATTTAACTGCGCTCTTTGGAATGATACCTCAAAATATCCGCGTTATTTCTTTGTCTGACCAACATGGTATTGCGTTTGTTACATAGATAGCTAGGTGGGCCCCCACTCTGTCACAATGGATCTCTCAAGTGATGTTATATCTTAGTTTGGAGAAAATTAGAAGTCGAACCTTCGCACCTACGTTTGATTTTGAGAAACGGAGGAGTTCATTTGTTCGTTACAACCATTTGAGTTAATAGATAGATTTCCTCCACGATCTAATTGTGAATTTTCGTCTATTGTATATTTGTTTTCCTGGTGGTTTGATGTTTATCTTTAGAAGCATTTTGTATGACACATGCCTCCCGGGTTCAACATCTAATGGGTTCATTTTTTCACACCAGTTTCTTGCTTTAGTAGATTTTTTCTTTTCCTCTTCGTATTTTTCAATCCTTAATATTGTTTTTATTTTTATTTTGAGACATTGTAACTGTTACTTACTTCGATGTACTCTTGTTATTTTGAATAATAATATTTTTTAAAAATGAAAAGAAGAAGTCTCTCTCTCCACGCCACCGATGTTGTCCATTAAGGCATCAGGACCTGTACAGCTTGGTACCGGTGTCGTCGCAGATTAATGTGTGGTCAAGTGTCTTGCTCAAAGACACATACGAAAGCTTCAAACAAGGCTCGAACTAGCGACCTTCAGATAACTAGACGAACGCTTAACCACTTTGTCACGCGCCAACACGCCCCCGCACTGTAAACTGTGAGGAAGAGATAAACTGGGTGTGAAAGAGAACCTTGGTAGCGAAGAGAGAGACAGACTGTGGGGTGAGAGAAAACAGAGGGTAAGAGGAAAACCGTGGTTTAAAACTTTAAACGTGTTTGGGGGCACATAAGTGCAGTGTTATTGTAACAAATGTCAGCTGTCACTGTGATTTCCATCACTCAAATAGCCTGAAATGACTGGATGGAAACAAAGAAAAGAACTGCCGAATGTTCCCCTTTAAGATAGAAGTGTTCTCCATTTCACCCGCCAGAGCAAACTCCTTCCCTCAATTTCAGAAGCGAATGTGCTCCGTCAAATGTTACAAAATAAATCGACTTCAAGATAAATGCCAACGTTAAAAGCAACACAGATATAAATATATCCTTTTTAAGTAGCTGAAGCCAGGCGTCATGTAAAATAACATGGAAAATTCGCATCATATTTTGTTTGAAAGTAAATAGATTGCAATATCCCTTGAGGAGTCAAATTCAAGACATGGGAACAATGAGTAAAAAATAGGTTAACGTAAGTGTTTGTGCAGTTGGTTGTCACTAATGTCCCTGACGTGATAGCCGCGCTAATTGCATCAGTGGAATTGCTCTCTCCTCAATAAAAGTCTGCTAAACCGATCACCAGTCCATCTGAGCAGCTGAAACGCTCCGTACAACTGAACGCTGCTTCTGACGGAATATGGGATATTCGACGATTTATTACATCGCGGCCATTTTCTATCCCACACTTGTAGCGGTTGGTGTCCCCGGTAAGATGCCGGAGCTGGTTACTTTATGTATGGTGCCGTCGTTACTCTGCTGCGGTATCCGCACTGTTACTAAGCACAGATGCTACCATCTGCTTAATGTGTTTCCGGAATGGAGGATTCGGGCATCCAATGGTTTTATTTCAATTTTCCATCCTCTGATCGCAGTGTTTTCTTTTTTTTTCAATCAAGTTCGTGCCGATATTGTAAATGTTTCATAATTTCACCTCGCTAGGCTTTCTGAAGTGATGCCGGTCTCTGCTTTTCTAGGTCCGAGTCTCTATCAGTGCAGACTCTTCGACTTTATAACAACGTGGCAGCTTATTTAAATGATGGTCCCTTCTATTTACGACACGTAGGTCTGTTCTTCTGTAAGTCTGTAAATGCGAACGCGTGCTTTATATCTCCTTGATGCCACTTTGACACCGCTACAAACAATCCTGTCTGTTCTTTAGCCTCTAATATTGGAAATGGTGTTGTTTACAGGAGCGAGCAACTGCTCACCGGTCCGTGAGTCGTGGAACTCGGATGCCTCGCTCTAAACTGTGGGAAGGTCGCCAATCCACTGACACTCACATCCGTCATTGTCCTCCAGACGGAGTGCAGCGACCGAGACCGCACACACTGGATTCCCGCTTTCCACTTCCAAACAGACCATAGCCTGATAGCATCGGTAGAATGGGAGCATTCAGGGAGATGACCATGTTTCTATTTTATTTCCAAATTTCTTGCAGTTAACTTAACGGCGATTGTGATCCTATCTCGGGGGAAATGCGGACTCTCCAAATGCATCACCCGTTACCTGGTTGGAATGGCAGCAGCGGATCTGATGGTGGTTATCGTTTCTGCTTTAGTGGACCAGACCAATAATATCTACATTTATTCTAAATCCCTGCTTATTACTCCTGTATGCGCTCTCACTTTGGTATTTGGGATTATAGTGACGGACTGTTCTGTTTGGTTCACGGTCAGTTTTACCTTCGATCGCTTCATCGCAATATGTTGCCAAAAGCTGCGGGAGCGATACTGCACCGAGCGAACAGCAACGGTGGTTATCGTGACCGTGGTTATAGTGAGCTGCGGGAAAAGTGTCCCGACTTTCTTTGCCCTTGAACCTTACGTCATCATTGACAACACGCCGTGGCGGTGCACCGGCACATATGAATACACTACTTCACCCGTGTGGAGAGGATACGAATTACTGGAGAGTATTTTAACACCATTGCTGCCAATCGGCTTAATCCTGGTGTTTAACGGGTTAACCGTAAGGTATATCGTTGTGGCAAATAGAGTCCGCAGAAGGCTTCGGCACAGCAGAGACAATCAGAAAGATGCCGAAGTGGAAAAACGCAGAAAATCGATGATTTTGCTGTTCTCTATATCAGCTAATTTCATATTATTTTGGACGCCCTATGTAGCCCATTCCCTGAAATGGCAAGCGCAAGACTATTTTTATCAGGACAGATATTTGAGTTCCCCGGTATACATCCTACAGCAATTTGGGTTCATGTTGCAAATGCTCAGCGTGTGCACCAATACTTGTATCTATACACTGACACAGAGGAAATTCAGAGAAGAGCTGAGGAATGGAATGAAGTATGTGTTTACATTAAATGGCCATCTGTATAGATAACGCCCGCCTCCAATGGCAATTCAGCGGAGTTTTCAAATAAAGCCGTTTTACAATGAACAGGTTTGGCAAATATGTCAAGAGTTCAAAAATCATATGCCTTGTCATCCGGAAATTGCAGAATTGGCGGAAGATTGCTGACTTTATACAGTTCAAGTTGGTAACAATACAAACGTTCAATGCTGCTGGCCTGATTGTCATTTTGGTTAAAGTATGTTCCAAACTATGACAGACACTCGACTGTCACAAGAGCAGGGTTGGCTTCAGGGCTTTCCGCATTTCAGATGTTCCAAAATGGACCGCGTCGGGTAACGGAGTGTGAAGGGAGTGCGATGAGAAACCAGGTACAGTATCGCAGCTACAGAAAGGCATGTCAAAGTGGAGCGTTCGTTTCCTAATAGATGGCGAGACTAACACAGGAACATGAAGGGCGCGAACACCCCATTTGGTGTATTCCGTACAGCCGCCCACCAGTTTAACAAAAATACTGCAATGTTAACAGTGGGGAACCGATCGGGAAGCGGAACCTGGACATGTGCAATGTTATTGGAACGGAAAACTAAAAGTTCCACAATATTACTTGGCACTTCCCCAGGGTAAAAGGTTTAGGTCTGGCATAATTTCTCAGTTGTGTCCAGGAAGGATTCATGTCACTATATGAAGAAAGGCAGACTGACGAACAGTCCATACCGGATCTAATATTAGAAAAGGGAACGGATCTCTCGGTGGGTCAGCATGTCAGAACGACAGAGCAGAACTCCCCGACATTTACCTTGCACAGGGATCGGGCCAGGGCGCGTGGAATGTGTTTAACTGGGGGTCTGCGATGTGTGGTGCTACCTGGCAAGAACTTGGGAACATACATTGGGAAATGATGTACTCAGGGAAATACGCAACAGATATGTGGAGATTGTTTAGAGAGCACTGACATGAGGTTCAGCATAGGCTTGTCTCAGTCAGGCAAGGAAAGAATGATGACGTAAAGTAACCCTGAGTGACAAGAAAATTGGAACGAGTCAAGTGGAAGAAAGAAAGATAAGATTTAGGAAGAAAGGCTCAAGTAGGGACAGGAAGGAATTTAACAATGGGCTTAGACTTAGAAGGGGATTTGAGAAGTCCTTGGCGAGTTGCACTGTGAAGAACAGGTGGTGACTGGAGAGAGTGTGGGCAGATCAGAGGTAAAAGAGGAAAACTTGTGTCTGGAGTTCAAGGAGGCGGTGAAGCTGCTCACTGAATACATTGATCACTGTGAACACCGCGTAAAAAGGCAGATATGCTAGAACATGCCAACGCTGAGAATGAGGATGCGCAGGAAACTTGGAAAACATTATGATAGATGATTCCCCGGTGCTGAAAGGGATATAGTCCAGGTAATAGATGATTCCCCGATACCGGAAGAGATATAGTCCAGGTGATTTCGGAAAGCGAGAGAAGAGATTACTGGGCTTTTATACAGGATAATTGGGTCTTCACTGGCTACGGAATTAGAACTAGAAGACTGGAGTGTGGCAAATGTTATTCCTTTGTTGACGAAAGATAATAGGGATACTCCTTTGAATTATAGAACAGGGAGTCTTCCGTCAGTAGTAGGTACACTATTGGAGATTATTGCAGACTGAACTTATGAGCGTTTGGAGAAACGTAATTTGGTAAAGGAGATTCAACAAGGGTTTTTGAGGGGCATGTTGTACTTTATTAGCCAGATTTAATGATTTGTAACAGTGAAAAACAAACAGAAGTATCAGAACAGTCGATGTGGGTGCATTAATTTTGGTCCGGCGTTTCATCAGTTCTCCATAATAGACTCATTCAGAAAGGCAGGAACCATGGGATCGAGGGAAACCTGGTTGCGGTGATTCAGAATTGTCTTCTTTACAGAAGACAGATGATGTAGTAGATAGACTGAATTCTGGATGGAAGACAGCGGGCAGCCGTTTTCCGCACCAAGGATCGAAATTTCGGCACACTTTACTACTATATTTGGACTCTGCATTTCCGAGAAACGGGGCTGAGGGAAATAACCGATTTAATCTGATCACGCAGCAGCACCTGGATAATTTATAGTATTAGGGATGATGACGTAAGCAAATCGCTGAGCTGTTAACTGCACCGCCTCGTTATCGAAATTGACCCGCTATTTACATATTGCAGGGCATATTCTAATTTATGGAATAAGGGCTGAGGATGCAAGCAAATCTCTGAGCTGTTGACTGCACAGCCACGTTATCTAAACTGACCTGCCATTTCCATATTATAGGGCAGATGCTACAATGAACGCAAAGCAATCTTTTCCAATGGGTCCCTGCAACTTAAAACCAGCATTTCAAAGTGTTCAGCAGCAGCTTTTGCTGCTCATTTAAAGCACCATCCTTCCAAATTGCCAAATCCAAATTCCCAATTCAAGTACACAGCAGTTTATCCCAATACTAGTTTACTTTTGAATCGTGGTTTTATCATATCAGGTGTAGATGCGCTCATATATCGATCTATTTAACCCTGAATCCACATGGCCGGTATGAAATCCGTGTCTCCCTCTGAAATCAATAATAAATGAAACATACGAAACGACACAAACTGAAAACGCGGCGAGAGCAAAGCGAATATCCGGGCTCAAACTTGTCTTCCTTCAAAACCATCGCAGGCCATTGGAGAATACAGAATAAACAACTTCCAAAGCAAAATACCTCAGCACGTATTCTAAAGAACTTAGGAGAGTGAAATGTGGAGGACTGAGGCTCACATACACTAACACTTCATAGAATTCCGGAAAGATACGCAGCCTTCGAATTTCGCATCAGTTCCTGGAAATCACTTCCCGCAAGGTGCACAATTTTTTTGTCACATGTATAGTGAAAAAGAAGATTAATTCAATCATCCCCCAACACAAACTAAAGAACACACGACTCACATAAAGCCATTTATGGCCGTAATCTTTCGCTCTCTCTTTCAATTGCACTCACTTATGTCCAAACCGTATGCTATAATTTAAGTCCACAATGCATTCATATTTGCAAAATATCGCAGAAAATGGCATGCCCTTGTTTGTTCAATTGTTAATAAATATCTGTAATAGCAACGATACAGCATTTAATAAAGCCTTTCGACTTCAAGACAAAGAGACGCCGAAAGCAATGTATTGTATTCA
Organism: Hemitrygon akajei; assembly: GCF_048418815.1. NCBI lineage: Eukaryota > Metazoa > Chordata > Chondrichthyes > Myliobatiformes > Dasyatidae > Hemitrygon > Hemitrygon akajei. The sequence continues at coordinate 651,212 of NW_027332074.1, forward strand.
ATTAATATTCGACACAATTGAAATATGACGTATCTACAACTCCAAGCACCCAACGACTGCCAAGATTTCCCACCTCCAATTTCTTTAAGGATAGGATTCGGATGAAATGACCCCTTTGTTGTATAGTATAGTATAGTATAGTATAGTATAGTATAGTATCGGGACGAATGATCCCCATTACCACAGCCGAAGCAACAGATTTATTCACTGTACCGGGACCATTGTCACACCCGCCTCCAGCCCGGAACTACTGCCTTTACAGAAGGAGTGAAGGTAAATTCCTGTAGGGTAATACTCCCTTTACCATCTCACATCTGCACTTCCATCTGCTCACGCTGTAACCATCCATTTTACTCAGTCTCCATGCTTCAATGTGTGCAAGAAAAGAAGGATTGAACAGTATCAACGACTTTCTAGATTGGTCGGTGCTGGAAAATACTGACGTTGTAACCCGGACATGCAGTCAGTCAGGTACAGGGAACCACTGCACAGAAACAGGGTCTCCAGACCGTCGGGTCTGTGAAGAATTATTTACACTGCCTACTCCCATCGACCTGAACCCAAACCGTGGCCATCCATGTCCCTCTAATCCATGTACTCATCCAACCACCTCTTAAACGTTGAAACCGGAATCTTAATAACCACTTGCGTGAGCCTGAGCTTTCAGGCTTCTGTACCTCCTTCCCGATGGTAACACTGTGTCGAGGGCGCGTCCTGTTAGTGGGCAATGTTAATGCTGGACGCCACTGTGACAAGAATCATCCCTTGTAACAATGGTCAATGAGATACAGAGAATCTGTATTCAGCAACAAGTATCTGTTATTATTTCTACTAAAAGCACGTAGATTTACACACAATCTTCCTGTGTGCACCTAACTGGAAACCCTGACTCTCCATGAAGAGTCAATGATGAGAAAAGGTATTACCCGAGAAAAGAGTCTATGCTGGCAACGCTTTCCATAGAAACGTAGAAAAGATAGAAAATCTGCAGCACAATACAGGGCCTTCGGCCCACAAAGTTGTGCCGAACATGTCCCTACCTTAGAAATGACTAGGCCTACCTATAGCCCTCTATTTTCCTAAGCTTCATGTACCTATCCAAAATTCTCTTAAAAAGACCTTATCGTATCCGCCACCACCATTGTTGCCGGCAGCCTGTTCCACGCACTCACCACTCTCTGAGTAAAAAAAAAACTTACCCCTGACATCTCCTCAGTACCGACTCCCCAGCACCTTCAAACCGTGTACTCTTGTGGCAACCATTTCAGCCCTGGGAAAAAGCCTCTGAATATCCACACGATCAATGCCTTTCATCATCTTCCGATCCTCATGTTCCCGATCTCCACGTGTCCGTGTGGTCCTACTTTTCGGCAATGGTTGGTCTCTGGCCGCTGGAGAGTTATTTCCCCGGCATATCTGAAGCTCCAGAATCTTATATTGTTCCTCATCAATTGAACCATTGGATCTCCAAACCATTGGCTCAAGGTCACCTGACCAACCTGGGTCACCTGGTTACTGATCATTGTACAGAGCTACAACCAACATATTTTACGTGGCTCTGTCCACCCCAGCCTTATGTATTCGTATCTTTACACCCTGTCTGGTCCAAACCAGTTGCATGAGGCAACCCAGACAGAGTCTAACGAGACCACAGATTGCTTCTTTGATATGTCTGGCATTTTACACAACAAGTAGCTGCTCCTCTGAGCATGGTCTCAGGTTTATTGCTTTGATTAGATTGTCCCTGGGTCAAGAATCAGTTCAGAGTCCACACCCTTTATGTAACAAATGGCGACTTGTTTGAGAATGGACTCAGGTTTCGCAGATCATTACCTGAAGCTTCCTGTGTCCACATTCAGTTCCTCTAATTAAATTATTAGACAATAAACGATAGACAAGAGTTGCAGAAGTAGACCATTTGGCCCTTCGAGCCTGCAGCGCCATTTTGAGATCATGGCTGATCATCTACTATCAATACCCGGTTCCTGCCTTGTCTTCATATCCCTTGATGCCCCTATCCGTAAGATACCTATCTAGCTCCTTCTTGAAAGCATCCAGAGAATTGGCCTCCACTGCCTTCCGAGGCAGTGCATTCCAGACCCCCACAACTCTCTGGGAGAAGAAGTTTTTCCTTAACTCTGTCCTAAATGACCTACCCCTTATTCTCAAACCATGCCCTCTGGTACTGGACTCTCCCAGCATCTGGAACATATTTCCTGCCTCTATCATGTCCAATCCGTTAATAATCTTATATGTTGCAATCAGATCCCCTCTCAATCTCCTTAATTCCAGCGTGTTCAAGCCCAGTCTCTCTAACCTCTCTGCGTAAGAAAGTCCTGACATCCCAGGAATTAACCTTGTGAATCTACGCTGCACTTCCTCTACAGCCAGGATGTCCTTCCTTAACCCTGGAGACCAAAACTGTACACAATACTCCAAGTGTTGTCTCAACACGGCCCAGTACAAATGCAAGAGGATTTCCTTCCTCTTGTACTCAATTCCCTTTGTAATCAAGGCCAACATTCCATTAGCCTTCCTCACGGCCTGCTGTACTTGCTCATTCACCTTCAGTGTCAAATGAACAAGGACTCCTAGATCTCTTTGTATTTCTACCTTACCTAACTTTACACCGTTCAGATAATAATCTGCCTTCCGGTTCTTGCTCCCAAAGTGGATAACCTCACATTTATTCACATTAAACGTTATCTGCCAAGTATCTGTCCACTCACCCAGCCTATCCAAGTCACCCTGAATTCTCCTAACAACCTCATCACATGTCACACTGCCACCCAGCTTAGTATCACCAGCAAACTTGCTGATGTTATTCTCAATGCCTTCATCTAAATCGTTGACGTAAATCGAAAACAGCTGTGGTCCCAATACCGAGCCCTGTGGCACCCCACTTGTCACCACCTGCCATTCCGAGAAACACCCACTGACTGCTACCCTTTGCTTTCCATCTACCAACCAGTTTTCTATCCATGTCAATGTCTTCCCCCCAATGCCATGAGCTTTGATTTTACCCATCAATCTCCTATGTGGGACCTTATGAAATGCCTTCTGAAAATCGAGGTACACTACATCCACTGGATCTCCCTTGTCTATCTTCGTGGTTACATCCTCGAAGAACTCCAATAGATTAGTCAAGCATGGTTTACCCTTGGTAAATCCATGCTGGCTCGGCCCAATCCTGTCACAGCTATCTAAATATGCCACTATTTCATCTTTAATAATGGACTCTAGCATCTTCGCCGCTACTGATGTTAGGTTGACAGGTCGATAGTTCTCTGTTCTCTCCCTCCCTCCTTTCTTAAAAAGTGGGGTAACATTAGCCATTCTCCAATCATCAGGAACTGATCCTGAATCTAAGGAACATTGGAGAATAATTACCAATGCATCCTCAATTTCCAGGGCCACCTCCTTTAGTACCCTAGGATGCAGACCATCTGGACCTGGGGATTTGTCAGCCTTCAGTCCCATCAGTCTACTCATCACCGTTTTCTTCCTAATGTCAATCTGTTTCATTTCCTCTGTTACCCTATGTCCTTGGCCCATCCATACATCTGGGAGATTGTTTGTGTCTTCCTTAGTAAAGACAGATCTAAAGTACTTATTAAATTCGTCTGCCATTTATCTGTTTCCCATAACAGTTTCACCCAATTCATTCTTCAAGGGCCGAACATTGTTCTTAATTATCTTCTTTCTCTTCACATACCTAAAAAAGTTTTTGCTATCCTCCTTTATATTCCTGGCTAGCTTGCGTTCGTACCTCATCTTTTTCTCGCCGTATTGCCTTTTTAGTTAAGTTCTGTTGTTCCTTAAAAATTTCCCGATCACCTATCCTCCCACTCACCTTAGCTCTGTCATACTTCCTTTTTTTCAATGCTATGCAGTCTCTGACTTCCTTTATCAACCACTGTGGCCCCTTTCCCCTCTTCCTTCTCCGGGAGATGAACTGATTTTGCACCTTGTGCATTATTCCCAAGAATACCTGCCATTGCTGTCCCACTGTCTTTTCTGCTAGGCTATCCGTCCAGTTAACTTTGGCCAGCTCCTCCCTCATGGCTCCATAGTCTCCTTTGTTCAACTGCAACACTGACACTTCAGAGCTGCCCTTATCCTTCTCAAATTGCAGATAAAAACTATTCTAGTGAAAGATCAGTTCATAGTCCACAAAATGGGGGGAAACAGAGAACTGGTTTATCTGCTTCCCCTGTCCTTGATCAGACTGTAGTTTCTTCTGGCCAACAGTGTTTTATGAGCAATTCAAGCTGACGCGATTGTATCTTTCTCGGGTCTGCTGTCGTCTGAATGCACCAGAGTGGATGATGGAGGTTTTGCAGAGATGCCGAGTGCTGTAGGGGTCGAAGTGGTTTACAGAAATGCGGTGTGATGTAGGGGTTGGAACGGTTTTGTTACGTGCCCTGTAACGGGTTAAAAGAACCAGCAGAAATGGAACACACCTGGAGTCTGGTATTGTTACAAACAAAACACTATTTATTAGTATCTACGTAATATAGTATTATAAAACCAGATAAGTCAAACTTGTTAGCAGAGTTTTTGCATATATAAATGTGTAAATATAAAACCCCAAACTCCTTCAGGCTTATGTAGTAAATGATGCAGTCTTATGATGGTATAGGAATGACGTCAGTTAAGTTCTTGATATTAAACCGAGTAGAATTGGGGGTGGGGGGGGGGGGGAGAGAGAGAGGTGATTTGTTTTCGTTGTTATCGATCTTTCCGTTGTGCTCCGAAGAGCTGTTAAAGTTATCGACTGTGAGCACACAAAAGCATACCTTGTTTACCTGGTAAAGCTATCAACACAGTCAACGGTTAAACATATCGATAGCATTTCACCGGTCCCCTCTTTTCCACACTGAGAGCAAAACCCACTCTTTCGTGGGCACTGAAAGCTCATCCAGTGTCTATTTCCTCTGTATTTCTGTCCATGTCTTCCGTGTGTCTGTGTGTCTGTCTGAAAAGCCAGCTGACCTTGTATATATCCCAAACATGCTGAACGCCAGCTGCCCATTATAGAGCTGCGCCCTTCCGTAACCATGGAGACTCACGAGCTGTTCTGTGCTCTCTCTCTCTGATTCAGTGTACAGCTACTCTCTCTCTCTTTAAAGGCACATTCCATATTGAATAATGCTTAGGATCTCGTCAAATCTCTCTCTTGTTGGGAAAAGATTTTGCTTAAGGAGCAAAATTCTTGTCTCACTGCAGATTACAGAATATAAAGCAATACATATCTGATTTACATGTAGCAGACTAGAGAAGCGTATAAAAATTCTAGTTTCTATTTCATTCTTAAACTTAACATCCAGACAATCAATCCAACTTGTTATTGTATTCACCTTTCACATACTTAGTTATAAAACCAAATCCTGTTACATTCAAAATGGCGTATGATCACCCATTTTCTCTTTTCCTCTTCACCTCAGAACAATTAACCATCACGTGATCAGGTCCAGCAGGGGTTTCAAGGATGGCCTGAACATTATCTTGCACAAGTGTTAACTCCTCACTCATGTTTCCTAAACCAAGCCCATTCGCTTAACTTCCAAATAACTCCCTTATTCCAAACAAGTCATTAATTCTGTCTCCAAGATCTTTAGTTCTGTATGTTTCCATAAGATTTACAAAATAGCTGGGGACAAACCGAAGAATGGAATTATGATAACTAGAAACATCTACAAAAGTCTGCAGTAAATTTAAGGAAAACCCCAAGCCATTCTTGATGTATGTGAAGAAAAGGATAACTGGAGTGAGTGTAGGACCTGTTGGGGATAGAAGATGAAACAAGCCCCTGAGGTCGGGGGAAGAAAGGCAGGTCCTGAATGAAGTCTTCAGTACAGTATTCACCAGTCAGAGGGACGTTTGTGAGGAGAGCGTTAAACGGGTGATGTGCGACAACATATCGAAGTTAAGAGAGAGGATGTGCTGGAACTTTTGAAAAAAAAAACACATTAGGATAGGTAAGTCCTCTTGTGTCGTCAGGGAAATCCCTGGGTGACTGCTGGAAGCGGTGAGTCCTACTTCAGAACAGGCAAATTATTGGAGAACATTCTTAGACACAGGAGTTAGGAGAATTTGGAGAAGCATTACCTGATTTGGGAGAATCGGTATGGCTTTGTGAGAGGCAGATCATCTCTCACGGGACTGGTTCAATTCTGTGAGGATGAGGCGGTCAGCCTTCTGTTAAACATGGTAGCACCTTTCAGATCGTTAGAAGACATGGTATCCTGGTAAAGGTGGCTTGTGGATTCAGGACTGACGTCTAAGAAGGCAGAGAATAGTTGTGGATGGAACGTTTTCCCTTTGGATGCTTGTGCCTGTGGTGTCCTGCAGAAATTTCTTCTGAGACCCCCGGATTTCTGTGCTTTAAAAATGATGTGAATAAGGAAGTGGAACGGTGCATTATCGTATTTTCAATGATGTGGAAGTTGGAGGAATTATGGATAGTATAGAAGGTAATCAGTGTTTACAACAGGACAGTGACAGGACGCAGAGCAGTGCTGAGAAGTGACAGATGGTGCTCAATCGGGAAAAGTACGAAGTGATTCACTTTGGAAGGATGAATTTGAAGTCAGAGAGGTGATACTTTCTCGAGTCAACCGAGGGCATCACGTTAGTACGAGTTCCACAATGGAAATAGAGTGATGAGACTTTCTCCAATAAGCCAAGGGCCGCTTATCGGAACGAGTACCACAATCAGCACGGAGCGGTGTACTGCATGAGCAGAAGGAAGTGTGATTGACAGGTGAGCTTGAACACATCCGCTGTTCTGCACATACTCACAGTGACGCTCGATAGGCAATATACCTGACAGTAAATGAGGAGGAAAAAATACAACTTCGTGGCAAATAATAGAAGAGTTTTGGAACCTGCGGAGGATTCACAGATTTCACTTGCTACTTTTGTTCAAAGAGAGAATGGATGGAGAAATAGTGGTAAAATTGTGGCAGGTTTGAGAACATGTTTAAAGTTAAATAGACTGCATCGCAGGTCACGGGTATGTGGTGGTCAAGTTATTCACTGGCAGAGGCCAGGTTCCAGCCAAACGCCCCATGCGTGCGCTGGAAAACATTGTTCTTCAAACTTTCCACAGCCCTCGCTAATTTCCCGAAAACAAGTTCCTTTTTGATCACAGATCTCTGGAATATCGCTGTGGATCTTTTAAATTGTGTCGTGGAATACATGTGCAGTGTATTTTATTGTAACACGTGTCAGCTCTCACTGTGATTTCCAACACTCAAACCGCCCGGAATGACTGGAACGAACGAAGGAAAAGAATAAACGGATATTCCCCTTTAATCAAGAAGCGTTCTCCACTTCACCCGGCAGAACAAACTCCTTCCCACAATTTCAGAAGCGAATGCGCTCCGTCAAATGTTACAAAATAAATCGACTTCATTATGATACAAAAACACTGATACAAAAATGACCTGTTTAAATAGATGAGGTCAGTTGCCATGGAATTTAAATTGGCAAATTCACATTATACTTTGTTTTAAAGTAAGTAGATTGCAATGTCCCTTGAGGAGTCAAATTCATGGCACGGTGACAGAGTGAGTAAAAATAGTTTGACGTAAGTGCTTGTGCACTTGGTTGTCACTAATGTCCCTGACGTGATCGCCACGCTAATTGCCTCAGTGGAATTGCTCTCACCTCAATAAAAGTCTGCTAAACCGATCCCCAGTCCATCTGAGCAGCTGAAACGTTCCGTACAACTGAACGCTGCTTCTGACGGAATATGGGATATCCGGCGATTTACTACATCGCGGCCATTTTCTATCCCACACTTGCAGCGGTTGGTGTCCCCGGTAAGATGCCGGAGCTGGTTACTTTATGTATGGTGCCGTCGTTACTCTGCTGCGGTATCCGCACTGTTACTGAACACAGATGCTACCATCGGCTGAAACGTGCTCACGGAATGGAGGATTCAGGCATCTGATTGTTTTACTTTCATTATCCGTACTTTGATCGCAGTGTTTTCTTTCTTTTGTCAATTAAGTTGGTGTCAATATTGTCGTTGTTTCACAGTTTCACATCGCTAAGCTTTCTGAAGTGAAGCTGGTTTCTGCTTTTCCAAGCCCGGGTCTCTATCAGTGCAGACAGTTCAACTTTATAACAACGTGTCAGCTTATTTAAATGATACGTTGGTCTGTTCTTCTGTAAGTCAGTAAATGAGAACTCGTGCTTTATATCTCCTTGACTCCACTTTGTGACCGCTACAAACAATCCCTTCAGCTATTTCGCCTCGAATAATGGAAATGGTGCTGTTTACAGGAGCGATCGACTGCTCACCGGTCCGTGAGTCGTGGAACTCGGATGCCTCGCTCTAAACTGTGGGAATGTCGCCAATCGACTGGCACTCACATCCGTCATTGTCCTCCAGCCGGAGTGCAGCGACCGAGACCGCACACACTGGATTCCCGCTTTCCACTCCCAAACAGACCATACCCTGCATAGCAGGGTATTTCCATTGGGGGCATTCAGGGAATTGCTGCTGACTATATTTTTATTTTGTTTCCCAATTCCTTGCAGTAACAGCGATTGTGATCCTCTCTCGAGGAAAATGCGGACTCTCCAAATACATCACCCGTTACCTGGTTGGAATGGCAACAGCAGATCTGATGGTGGTTATCGTTTTTGCTTTAGTGGAACAGACCAACAATATCCACATTTATTCTATTTATATTTCTATTTTTTTCCCAATTTCTTGTAGTGAATTTAACAGCGATTGTGATCCTATCTCGGGGAAAATGCGGACTCTCCAAATGCATCACCCGTTACCTGGTTGGAATGGCAACAGCGGATCTGATGGTGGTTATCGTTTTTGCTTTAGTGGAACAGACCAACAATATCTACATTTATTCCAGATCCCTGCTCATCACTCCTGTGTGCGCTCTGACACTTATATTTGTTGGCGTAACGACGGACTGTTCTGTTTGGTTCACGGTCAGTTTTACCTTCGATCGCTTCATCGCAATATGTTGCCGAAAGCTGCGGGTGAGATACTGCACTGAGAGAACAGCAATGGTGGTTATCGTGACCGTGCTTATAGTGAGCTGCGGGAGATGTGCCCCGTTATACTTTGCCCTTAAACCGTACGTCATCATTGACAATACGCCGTGGCGGTGCACCGCCACATATGAATACGCTACTTCACCCGTGTGGAAAGGATACGAATTACTGGAGAGTATTTTAACACCATTGCAGCCAATCAGCTTAATCCTGGTGTTTAATGGGTTAACCGTAAGACATATCGTTGTGGCAAATAGAGTCCGCAGAAGGCTTCAGCACAGCGGCGACAATCAGAAAGATGCCGAGGTGGAAAACCGCAGAAAATCGATAGTTTTGTTGTTTTCGATATCAGCTAATTTTATATTATTTTCGATGCCCTATGTAGCCCATTCCCTGAAATGGCAAGTGGAAAACTATTTTTACGAGGACAGATATTTGAGTTCCCCGGTATACATCCTACAGCAATCTGGGTTCATGTTGCAAATTTTCAGCATGTGCACCAATACTTGTATCTATACACTGACACAGAGGAAATTCAGAGAAGAGTTGAGGAATGGAATGAAGTATGTGTTTACATTAAATGGCCATCTGTGTAGATAACGTCCGCCTCCAGTGGCGATTCAGCGAAGTTTTCAAATAAAGCCGTTTTACAATGTTCAGGCTTGGCAAATATGTCATAAATTCAAACAATCATATGCCTGGTCATCCTGAAATTGCAGAATTCGCGGAAGACTGCTGACTTCATACAGTTCAGGTGGGTACCGATACGAACGTTCAATGCTGCTGGCGTGATTGTTACATTGGTTGAAGTATGTTCCAAACTATTACAGGCACTCGACTGTCACAAGGGTCGGGATAGCTGCAGGATTTACCGTGTTTTAGATGTTGTAACTGTACAGGGTCGGGTAACAGTGTAAAAGGAGTGCGATGACAAATCAGGGAGAGTATCGCAGATGCAGAAACAGAGGACAATGTGGAGAATTCGTTTGTTAATCGACTGTGTGACGAACACAGAAACATAAGGGGCGCCATCATCTTATATGGAGTATTCTCTACAGCCGCCCACCAGATTAGCAGAAAAAAAAACCGCAACGGGAACCGTGAGGAACCGATCGGGAGCGGAGCATGGACGGATGTCATGTAATTGGCACGGGTAACTGAAACTTCCACAATATTCTTTGGCACCTCCCCAGGGTAAAACGTTTAGGCGTGGCATAATTTCTCAGTTGTGTCCAGGAAGGTTTCATGTCACTATAAGAAGAAAGGCGGGCTAGCGAACATACCGGATCTAAAATTAGAAAGGGAAACCGATCAAGTGACAGATCTCTCCGCGGGTCAGCATTTTAGAACGACAGGGATAACTACCCTACATTCACCTTGCACCGAGTTAGGACCAGGGAGCATGGGATCTATTTAATTAGGGGTCAGCGAATTATGGTACCACCTGGCAGGAACTCGGGAACGTATATTGGGAAATGATGCACTCAGGCAAATGCGCAACAGTCTGGCTACGGAGAGACAACGTGGCTCTTTGAGAGGTATGTTGTCCGATATGAGCCAGATTGAATTATTTGTAAAAGTGAAAATAAAGCAAACAGAGGAATCTGCACAGTCAACGTAGATGTATTAATTCCGAGAGACAGGGGGCATGGGATCTCGGTAATCCTGTGTTGATTCAGAATTGGTTTCCTAACAGAAGGCAGACAATGGAGCAGATAGAGTGAATACTGGCTGGAAGACAGCAGGCAGCCGCGTCTCGCTAGGTGGGTAGAAATTTCGGTATATTGTACAACTTTTGGACTCTGCAGTTGCAGTGTTCCGAGAAGCGGGGCTGAAGGAAATAATCAATTTATTCTGACCACACAGCTGCAGCTGGATAATTTATGGGATTAGGGCTGATGACATAAGCAAATCGCTGAGCTATTGACTGTACCCCCACGTTATCTAAGCTGACCTGTCAGTTACATATTACAGGGCAAACGCTACAATGAACACAAAACAATCTTTCCCAATGGTGACCTACAACTTAAAACCAACATTTTAAAGTGTTCAGAGCAGCTTCTGGTGCTCATTAAAATAACCGACCTTACAGAATGACAATTCAACTACGCACCAATTTATCCCAATACCTCTGAATCATGGTTTCATCGTATCGGGTGTAGGTACGCTCAAACCTCGATCCATTTAACCCCGAATTCACATGGCCAGTGTGAAATCCGTGTCTCCCTCTGAAATTTTATAATAAATGAAATATACAAAACGACACAAACTAAAAACAACACGAGCAAAGCAAACACCCGTGCTCAAGCGTGTCTTCCTTCAACACCATCGCAGGCAATTGGAGATTACAGAATAAACAACTTCTAAAGCAAAACGGCTCAGCACGTATTAAAAAAAAAACTTAGGAGAGTAAGATGTGGAGAGCTGAGGCTCACATACACCAACACTTCATAGAATTTCGGAAAGATATGCATCCTTCCATTTTCGCATCAGTTCCTGGAAATCACTTCTCGCAAGGTGACACAATTTTTTGTCACATGTATAGAGAAAAAAAATGATTAATTTAGTCAGCCCCCCAACACAAAGAAAAGAAACACACAACTCACATAAAGCCATTCATGGCCATAATCTTTCTCTTTCTCTTCCAATTGAACTTACTTATGTACAAAAACATCGTGCTATATTTTAAAACTGCAATGCATTCATATTTTCAAAATATCGCAGAAAATGATGTGCCCTTATTTGTTCAATAGGTAACAAACATCTGTAATTGCAATCACACCATATTTAATGAAGCCTTTCGACTCTGAGACAAAGAGCCACAGAAGGTCCCGTATTGTCCACGAGTTAATATTCAACACAATTAAAACATGACGTCCCTACAACTCCAACGACTTCCAGTGTTTCTGACCTCCGGTTTCTGACCAAGGATAGGATTCGGATTAAATGAACCCATTGTTGTATAGTATCGGGGCGAATGTTTCCCATTACAACCGATGAAGCAGCAGATCTGTTCACTGTACTGGGTCCACTGTCACACCCACCGGAACTACTGTGTTTACCGCCTTACCTGTAGTGTGATACTCGCATCATCATCTCATATCGGCGTTTCCATCTTCTCATGCCGTAACCATCCATTTCACTCAGTCTCCATTGTTCAGTGTGTGCATGGACAGAGGGATCGAACAGTATCAACGACTTTCTAGATTGGTCGGTGCTGTGAGACACTGAAGTTCTAACCCAGACATACAGTTAGACAGCCACAGGAAACCACAACACAGAAACAGGGTCTTCAGTGCGGAATTATTTACAGTGCCTACTCCCATCGAATTGTCCCCGGACATGTCCATCCATCTCGCTCTCATCCATGGACTTATCCAATCACCCCTTAACCGTTAACATCGGAATCTCAATCACCATTTGCGTTGGTAGCACTGTCTAGACTCTGTCGACCCTCCAGGTGAAGAAGTTTCCCCTCATGTTTCCCTAAAACATTTCACATTTCACCCTGCACCCATGGTCTCCAGATGCATTCTCACCCGACATCAGTGGAGAAAGCCTACTTGCATTTACACTCTCTATACATCTCATAATGTTGTATACCTCTGTCAAATCTCCTCTCAGTCTTCTCCTCGCTCGGGAATGAAGTGCTAACATATGCAATCTTTCCTTTCAATTCAACATAACCAGTCCCGGTAATAACAGTGTTATATTTTTCTGTATTCTTTCAAACTTATTTACATAATTCCTGTAGGTAGTTGAGCCCAACCGCACACAATAGTCCAAATTGGGCCCCATTAAAGTTTTAAACAGCATCAACATAACATCCTCTCTCCTGTACTCAGTACTTTGTTCTATGAAGTTAAACGTGAGAAAAGCTTGTTTTTTACGACCCTGTCTAACTGCGCGGCAGCTGTCATTGAATTACGGACCTGCATTCCCAGATTCGTTTGTTCTATCGTACTGCTCAGTGCCCTATTTCGCATTGTGTCAGACCAACACTGGCTGGTCCTCTCAAAGTGCAACATCCAACATTTGCCTGGAGTCTTTACTGAAGTCCCTGTTAGACGGCATCCAGTGCCTTGCCTTCCACACTATTCCTGGTAAATACCTCGTAAAACTCTGTGAGATTGGTTAGACATGACCTACTACGCACTGGCCCAACCTGAATATCGCTAATGTTCCTCTCTGTCCAGATACTTCCCTTCATACCCTACGACCAGCGTAGTCTGAACACCGAGGATCGATAATTAATCGACTTACTTTACTATAGCAAGATACGGTACGATCGGTCGAACACAGAACATAGAATATTACAGCACAATACACGAGGTTCTGATAGGCTTTCAACTAATGGAAGTTCGATCTAACACATCCCCGCTGCATCTCCATCAGAATCAAAATCAAAGATTTCAAAGGTACACTTAATGAATCAGAACCAGATTTATTATCACTTACATACGTCGCGAAATTGTTAACTTTACGCTAGCAGTACAATGAAATGCAGGATAAATAAATATAGAGAAAACAAAACTGAGATACAGGTGGCAGCGGGGAAACACTGTTCCTGAATCGCTGAGCCTGAGCTTTCTGGTTTCTGTATCTCCTTCCCGATGGTAACACTGTGTAGAGGGCACGTCCTGTTAGTGGGCAATGTTAATGACGGACGCCACTGTGACAAGAATCATCTCTTGTAACAATGATCAATGAGATACAGAGAATCTCTATTTACCAACAAGTATCTTTTATTATTTCTACTAAAAACACGCAAATTTACACACTATCGTCCTGTGGCACCCTACTGGAAACCCTGACACTCGGTGAACAGTCAATGAAGAGAAAAGGTATTACCGGGAAAAGAGTCTGCGCTGGCAAGACATTCCATAGAAACATAGAAAATCTACAGCACAACACAGGCCCTTCGGCCCACAATGTTGTGCCGAACATGTCCCTACCTTAGAAATGACTAGGCTTACATATAGCCCTCTGTTTTACGAAGCTTCATGTACCTATCCAAAAGTCTCTTAAAAAGACCCAATCGTATCCGCCTCCACCACTGTCGCCGGCAGCTTATTCCACGCACTCTCCACTCTCTGAGTAAAAAAACTTACCCCTGACATCTCCTCTGTACCGACTCCCCAGCACCTTCAGCCTGTGTCGTCTTGTGGCAACCATTTCAGCCCTGGGAAACAGCCTCTGAATATCCACACGATCAATGCCTCTCATCATCTACCAATCCTCATGTTACCGATCTCCACGTGTCCGTGTGGTCCTACTTTTCGGCAATGGTTGGTCTCTGGCCGCTGGAGAGTTATCACCCCGGCATATCTGAAGCTCCGGAATCTTATATTCTTCCTCATCAATTGAACCATTGGATCTCCGAACCATTGGCTCAAGGTTACCTGACCTACCTGGGTCACCTGGTTACTGATCATTATACAGAGCTACAACCAACACATTTTACGTGGCTCTGCCCACCCCAGCCTTGTGAATTCGTAAGTTTACACCCTGACTGGTCCAAACTGGTTAAATGAGGCAACCCAGACAGAGTCTAACGAGACTACAGATTGCTTCTTTGATATGTCTGGCATTTTACATAACAAGTAGCTGCTCCTCTGAGCATGGTCTCAGGTTTATTGCTCTGATTAGATTGTCCCAGAGTCAAGAATCAGTTCAGAATCCACGCCCTTCACACGACAAATGGCGATTTGTTTGAGAATGGACTCAGGTTTAGCAGATCATTACCTGAAGCTTCCTGTGTCCACATTCAGTTCCTCTGATTAAATTATTCCAGTGCCAGAATCAGTTCATAGCCCACAAAATAGGGGAGAACAGAGAGAACTGGTTTATCTGCTTCCCCTGTCCTTGATCAGACTGTAGTTTCTTATGGGCGACAGTGTTTTATGAGCCATTCAATCTGACACGACGGTATCATTCTCGGATCTGCTGTCGTCTGTATGCACCAGGGTGGATGATGGAGGTTTTGCAGAGATGCCGAGTGCTGTAGGGGTCCAGGGGTTTACAGGAATGCGGTGTGATGTAGGAGTTGGAACGGTTTTGTTACGTGCCCCGTAACGGGTTAAAAGAACCAGCAGAAATGGAACACACCTGGAGTTTGGTATTGTTACAAACAAAACACTATTTATTAGTAGCTACGTAATATAGTATTATAAAACCAGATAAGTCAAAAATGTTAGCAGAGTTTATGCATATATAAATGTGTAAATATAAACCCCCAAACTCTTTCAAGCTTACGTAGTAAATGATGCAGTCTTATGATGGTATAGGAATGACGTCAGTTAAGATCTTGATATTAAACTGAGTAGAATTGAGGGGAGAGAGAGAGAGAGAGAGAGAGAGAGAGAGAGAGAGAGAGAGAGAGAGAGAGAGAGAGAGAGAGAGAGAGAGAGAGAGAGGTGATTTGTTTTTCAAGTAAGCCAATGTTATCGAACTTTCCGTCGTGCTCCGAAGACCTGTTAAAGTTATCGACTGTGAGCACACAAAAGGATACCTTTTTCACCTGGTAAAGCTATCAACACAGTCAAGGGTTAAACACATCGATAGCATTCCACCGGTCCCCTCTTTTTCACACTGCGTGCAAAACCCACTCTTTTGTGGGCACTGAAAGCTCATCCAGTGTCTATTTCTTCTGTATTTCTGTCCGTGTCTTCCGTATTTCTGTGTGTCTGTCTGAAAAGCCAGCTGACCTTCTATCTATAACTCAAACATGCCGAAGGCCAGCTGTACATTATAGAGCTGCGCCCTTCCGTAACCATGGAGATTCACGAGCTGTTCTGTGCTCTCTCTCTCTGATTCAGTGTACACCCAGTCTCTCTCTCTCTCTCCTTTTAAAGGCACATTCCATATTGAATAATGCTTAGGATCTCGTCAAGTCTCTCTCTTGTTGGGAAAAAATTTTGCTCAAGGAGCAAAATTCTTGCCTAACTGTAGATTACAGAATATAAAGCAATACATATCTGATTTACATGTAGCAGACTAGAGAAGCGTATAAAAACACTAGTTTCTATTTCATTCTTAAACTTAACATCCAGACAATTAATCCAACATGTTATTGTCGTTACCTTTCACATACTTAGTTAAAAAACCCAATCCTGTTACCTTCAAAATGGCGTTTGATCACCCATTTTCTCTTTTCCACTTCACCACAGAACAATGAACCATCACGTGATCAGATCCAGCAGGGGTTTCAAGGACGGCCTGAACTTTATCTTGCACAGGTGCTATCTCCTCACTCATGTTTTCTAAACCAAGCCCATTCGCCTAACTTCCAAATAACTCCGTTATTCCAAACAAGTCATTAATTCTGTCTCCAACATCTTTAGTTCTGTATGTTTCCATAAGAACATCTGCAGATGGCTTCTCTTGGACAAAACAGCACTTCCCTTTGTTTTGAGAAGTCTCCGAACCCTGACTCTCCAATTCCCAAACTTGAACAACATTACCAAGTTGTTTATCTTCAAATTCCAAACTATAGTTAAACAAATCAACATGTACTATCTCAGAATCTGAGAGAGCTGTTTCTGTCAGCAAGTTCAAAGGTCTTGAAACCAATCCGGAATTCACAGGTACTTTATTCAAAAGTCCAGAGACAGCACCCTTCTCAATATCTTCAATAACATTCACCTCACCAGTTTTCATCCCATCACCAAATTTTAGAACACTGTCTAACTCAAGTGATTGAGAATCCTCAATTTCCGCTGGTACCAAGGTTAACCCATTATTCACTGAACGAAGACTATCTGACACAAAAGGACAGTATTCCTTTTCAACCGAGTCAGACACCTCAGAGCTTAACTGAGGTTCAACACAAGGTTCAGTATCCTGTGAATTCACAGGTGCTTCAACAACCTGAACACAGGCGATCGGGCCAGCTGCCTCTTCTACGCTTTAATTACTAGTCCTAATTTCAAATTCCAGTTCACCATGATTATTCCAGCTACTCTCTTGGAAGCTCTTATTCAGGAAAAACTTAACCTCATAGGTGAAAGCAAACTCGTCTACTGACTTAGCAGACCCTGAAAGGGTCTCAGCCACTTTCTCATTCTCCCTCTTTAATTTTTCTAACCGAAGCTGAACTTCAGCCTCAGTAGGTTTACTTTCAACAACATTTCCCACAATTCCTCTTCAAACGTTCCCTTGGATATATATTACTCCGCTATTAACGCCTGTATTATCGACTTCCTCATTCTAGTGCTCACTTTAAGTTTTTAAGAGTAATTCGCAACAGCGCATCCCTCAAGCATCAACTAATGATTCAGGGGATGGTTCCAACGTAACAAAATGAAACCCGTATTGTGTCGGAGTGTTTTGCTAATAATGTTCGTGCAACGTTACGGTCAGTGAACCTGAGTACCTGACTGCAGACCGCAGTCCCTACACAGTATTTCATCTGCCAATTCATTGTCTGTTCTTCAAACTTGTCTGAGTCCTTCTGCAGACATCCACTTTGCTCCAAGCTGCCTATCCGGCACCTACCTTCGTAGCAAAGACGAAGTCTGTCAACAAGCCACTGTCATCCAAATCGTTGATTTTAATATGAACAGAAGAAATCCCATTACCGACTCCAGAGGAACGCCATTGATTACTGGTAGCAAACAGAATAGGCTCGCATTGTTCTAAATCTTTGCCTCATGCCGGTAAACCAATCTTCGATCCGTGTCAGTATCTTTCCTGTAATACCGTGAGTTGTGATCTTGTTTGGCAGCCTCATGTGCAGCAAGTCGTTAAAACCATCTAAATATCCAAGAGAACAACATCTACTGCCTCTCCTTTGCCTATTCTGCTTGCAATTTTTTTCAAAACGAACTCCAAGAGATGTGTCAGGCAATATACACCCTGAAGAAAACCATGCTGTATTTGGCTTACTTTAGCATGCGCCAAATACCCCAAAAAATAATCCTTAACGGAATCCAACCATTGAGGTCAGACTAACTGTTCTATAATGTCCTTTCTTCTGCCTCCCTTCCTTCTTAAAGAGTGGGGTGACTTTGCAATTTCCTAGCTCGTCAGAAACATTCCAAAATCGAGACAATCTAGAAAGATCATTACTCATTCTTTAAGAGAAACATGAGGGGGAACGTTTTCACTCAGAGGCGGTGACAATGTAGAATGTGCTGCCAGAGCAAGTGGCACGGTCGATTTTCAACATTTCAGAGAAGTTTGGATGTGTATATGGATGGGAAGGAATGGATGACTATTGTCCCGATAGATGATGCTGGAACTAGGCAGATTAATGGGTTGGCACAGACTAGACTGGCCGAATGGCATTCCCTGCGTTGTTATGTTCCATGACTCTAATGCCTTCACAAACTCTTCAACTACCTCTTTCTGAACCCTGAGGTGTACATAATCTGGTCCAGGAGTCTTATCTACCTCCAGGCATTCCAGCTTCCAAAGCACATTTTCTCAATAGTAATGGCATCTATACTCACTTCTGTCCACGATACTCTTGAATTATTGGCTTCTTTTTTTTTGAAAAAGAAGATGATAAGTCAGAGTAAGAAGTGTAGTGGGGCAGGAGAGGAAGAATAACAAGGAGGTTCTTCATCGGTGAAACTAGGAGATAGGGAGGGGTGTTAATTGAAAAAAAAAACCTCTTCAGGATGTTTTTCTTAACGAAAACAGAATTGAGCACTGCATGCCGGCATGTGTAAAACATGAAGAAATGGTCACTATGGAAGATCAAGTGAACCACTCATGTCCGTCCACAGAAGACATCCCAGCGATCTGAGCGCAGAATTTCTTAGCCAACTGAGAAATGAGTGTGCTTCACGACCGCTGCGCCTCAAGTTATACCAGCTTGAGCTGAGAAACAAGTAAAATAAAATAATAATTATTAGAGGTTGACAAACCCTGTATAGACAGTCGATCGCTCCTTCATCATCAAAGGTAGAGGAATTAATTAAATAGTAGAACTATATTCTAAAGATATAAGCATGAACTTTAGACAGGATAAGTGCAGAGCAAAATTATGAAAGTTGCAATAGAGCTGATAGTGTGTGAACCAGATCAGCCAAATACAATACAACTGAGAGATGGATATTTAAACATAAGACCAAAAGACGTGGGAGCAGAGTTAGGATATCGAGTCTGCTCCGCCATTTCATCATGGCTGATCCAATTTTCCTCTCAGACCCAATCGCCCGGCTTTCTCCCTGTATCCCTTCATGTCCTGTCTAGTCAAGAATCTATCAGTCTCTGTCTTAAATAAGCACAAAGTCTTGGCCTCTACATCTGCCTGTGGCAACGAATTCCACAGATTGACCACACTCTGGCTAATCTCATCAACGTTGGAAATGGACGACCCTCTATTCAGAAACTGTCTCCTCTGGTCCTAGACTCTCCCACCTTAGGACACATTCGGACATTATCCAGCCCATCGGGGACATTCGATAGATTTAAATTGTATCACCCATCACAGTCTCTTCATATGACAAGATATTCAGTCCTGGAATCATTTTGTATGAACCTCTGTTAAATTCGCTCAAGTGTTAGCCCATCCTTTCTAAGATCAGCTGCCCAAAACAGCATACAATCTTTAACTGAGCTGTCGTGCCTTTTTCAGTTCACGGCTGGTATGTACAGACCACGTGAGGTCCTCGGTGATGTGGATGCCGAGGAACTTAAAACTGTTCACCGTCTCAATCCCAGATCCATTGATGTCAATAGGGGTTAGCACGTCTCCATTCCTCCTGTAGTCCACAACCAGCTCCTTTGTTTTTGCGACATTGAGGGAGTAGCTTCTTTTACTTGACGTCACTGTGTCAGAGAGATAACTTTTTCCCTGTCGGCCACTTCGGTATTTTTTTGAGATTAGTCCAATCAATATAGTATCGTCGGCAAATGTAATTAACAGATTGGAGCTGTGGATTGCGATACAGTAATGGGTATACAGGGAGTAAGGGAGGGGACCCAGTACATGGCCCTGAGTGTCTCCTGTGTTGAAAGTCAGAAGTGTGGAGGTGAGGCAGCCCACTCTTACAACCTGCTGACGATCTGAGAGACAGGGTCAAGGACGCGATCTCTGAGCTTCCTGTCGAGCCTGGGGGGAATTATGATGTTGAATACAGAACTGTAGTCCAATAATAGCATTTTCACATAAGCATCCTTCTTCTCCAGATGTGTAAGGCGTCGGTGGCGTGGTTGGCATATCATAAGTGGTTCAGCGCCCTCCTTTCGTAAAAGGGTTACATACACTACTGACACAGGCCCGCGTCAGTCACCAAGTAATCTCCACGCCCCGCTGTGTCCCCACAACCTCGTGTCATTCCGCATACCCATCCCATTGTCCCACTCTCTGTCCACAGCCCCGTGTCAGGGTCCAAATTAATCAAACCACCCGCTCCCGTCCCACAACCCTGTGTCAGTTCCCAAAGTAATTAACCTTGTAAGTGGAATTATGATGATATTAGGCTGAAACATCAAAGTATCAGTCGGGAACGGAGATGTCCTGGGAATTGCACAATTGAAATGTGAAGTTATTTTATGCTGCACTTACATGGGGTTCTGGACAGGTTTGCCACATTCAGACAGGGAAAGGACGGTAGGGTGAAGTAACCATGGTTGACCAGAGATATGAAGCATCTGGTCAAGAGGAGAAAGAAGCTTTAGGAAGCTGAGCTCAGGATTTGAAAGCAAGGATCAGACATGACTGTAGATTTACAAAGTAGCCGGGGACAAACCGAAGAATGGAATTAGGATCACTAGAAACGTCTACAGAAGGTCTGCAGTGGCTTTCAGGAAAACCCCAAGCCATTCTAGATGTATGTGAAGAAAAGGATGACTGGAGTGAGTGTAGGACCTGTTGGGGATAGATGATGAAACAAGCCCCTGAGGTCGGGGGAAGAAAGGCAGGTCCTGAATGTAGTCTTCAGTACAGTATTCACCAGTCACAGGGACGTTTGTGAGGAGAGCGTTAAACGGGTGATGTGCGACAACATATCGAAGTTAAGAGAGAGGATGTGCTGGAACTTTTGAAAAAAAAACATTAGGATAGGTAAGTCCTCTTGTGTGGTCAGGGAAATCCCTGCGTGACTGCTGGAAGCCGTGAGTCCTATTTCAGTGACGGGCAAATTATTGGAGAACATTCTTAGACACAGGAGGTAGGAGAATTTGGAGAAGCATTACCTGATTTGGGAGAACCGGTATGGCTTTGTGAGGGGCAGATCATCTCTCACGGGCCTGGTTCAATTCTGTGAGGATGAGGCGGTCAGCGTTCGGTTAAACATGGTAGGAACTTTCAGAACGTTAGAAGACTTGGTGTCCTGGAAAAGTTGGCTTGTGGATTCAGGACTGACGTCTAAGAAGGCAGAGAATGGTTGTGGATGGAACGTTTTCCCTTTGGATGCTGGTGCCTGTGGTGTCCTGCAGAAATTTGTTCTGAGACGCCCGGATTTCTGTGCTTTAAAAATGATGTGAATAAGGAAGTGGAACGGTGAGTTATTGTATTTTCAATGATGTGGAAGTTGGAGGAATTATGGATAGTATAGAAGATAATCAGAGTTTACAACAGGACAGTGACAGGACGCAGAGCAGTGCTGAGAAGTTACAGATGGTGCTCAATCAGGAAAAGTACGAAATGATTCACTTTGGAAGGATGAATTTGAAGTCGGAGAGGTGATACATTCTCGAGTCAAGCGAGGGCCTCACGTTAGTACGAGTTCCACAATGGAAATAAAGTGATGAGACTTTCTCCAATAAACCGAGGGCCGCATATCGGTACGAGAACCACAATCGGCACGGAGCGGTGCACTGCAGGAGCAGAAGGATGTGTGATTGACAGGTGAGCTTGACCACATCCGCTGTTCTGAACAGACTCATAGTGACGCTCGCAAGGCAATATACCTGACAGTAAATCAGGAGAAAAAAATACAACTTCGTGGCAAATAATAGAACAGCTTTGGAACCTGCGGAGGATTCACAGATTTCACTTGCTACTTTTGTTCAAAGAGAGAATGGATGGAGAAATAGTGGTAAAATTGTGGCCGGTTTGAGAATATGTTTAAAGTTAAATAGACTGCATCGCAGGTCAGGGGTACGGGGTGGTCAAGTCATTGACTGGCAGAGGCCAGGTTCCTGCCAAACGACCCATGTGTGCGCTGGAAATCATTGTTCTTCAAACTGTCCACAGCCCTCGCTAATCTCCTGAGGACACGTTCCCTTTTTGATCCCAGGTCTCTGGAATATCGCTGTGGATCTTTTAAAGTGTTTGGAGGAATATGTGCAGTGCATTTTATTGTAACACGTGTCAGCTGTCACTGTGATTTCCAACACTCAAACCGCTCGGAATGACTGGAACGAACGAAAGAAAAGAATGAACGTATATTCTCCTTTAATAAAGAAGCGTTCTCCATTTCACCCGCCAGAACAAACTCCTTCCCTCAATTTTAGAAGCAAATGTGCTCCGTTGAATGCTACAAAATAAATCGACTTCATTATGAACGCCTCCATAAACACTGATACAAACATGTCCTGTTTAAATAGCTGAGGTCAGTTGCCATGGAATTTAAATTGGCAAATTCACATTATACTTTGGTTTAAAGTAAGTAGATTGCAATATCCCTTGAGGAGTCAAATTCATGGCACGGTGACAGAGTGAGTAAAAATAGTTTAATGTAAGTGTTTGTGCAGTTGGTTGTCACTAATGTCCCTGATGTGACAGCCACGCTAATAGCCTCAGTGGAAATGCTCTGTCCTCAATAAAAGTCTGCTAAACCGATCCCCAGTCCATCTGAGCAGCTGAAACGCTCCGTGCAACTGAACGCTGCTTCTGACGGAATATGGGATATCCGGCGATTTACTACATCGCGGCCATTTTCTATCCCACAATTGTAGCGGTTGGTGTCCCCGGTAAGATGCCGGGGCTGGTTACTTTATGTATGGTGCAGTCGTTACTCTGCTGCGGTATCCGCACTGTTACTGAGCACAGATGCTACCGTCGGCTGAAACGTGTTTTCGGAATGGAGGATTCAGGCATCTGATTGTTTCATTTTCATTATCGGTACTTTGATAGCAGTGTTTTCTTTCTTTTGTCAATTAAGTTGGTGCCGATATTGTCGTTGTTTCACAATTTCACATCGCTAAGCTTTCTGAAGTGATGCTGGTCTCTGCTTTTCCAAGCCTGAGTCTCTATCAGTGCAGACACTTCGACCTTATAACAACGTGCTAGCTTATTTAAATGAAACGTAGGTCTGTTCTTCTGTAAGTCAGTAAATGAGAACTCATGCTTTATATCTCCTTGACTCGACTTTGTTACCGCCACAAAAAATCCCGTCAGCTATTTCATCTCTAATAGTGGACATGGTGTTGTTTACAGGAGCGATCGACTGCTCACCGGTACGTGAGTCGTGGAACTCTGATGCCTCGCTCTAAACTGTGGGAATGTCGCCAATCCACTGACACTCACATCCGTCATTGTCCTCCAGCCGGAGTGCAGCGACCGAGACCGCACACACTGGATTCCTGCTTTCCACTTCCAAAAAGACCATACCCTGCGTTGCATCGGTAGAATGGAGGCATTCTCGGAGATGCTGCTAACAATATTTCTATTTTATTTCCAATTATCTTGTAGTTAATTTAACAGCGTCTGTGATCCTCTCTCGGGGAAAATGCATCACCCATACCTGGTTGGAATGGCTTTAGCGGATCTGATGGTGGTTATCGATATTACTTTAGTGGAACAGACCAACATTATCTACATTTAGTCTAATTATATTTCTTTTTGTTTTTTTTTTCAATTTCTTGCAGTTAATTTAACGGCGATTGTGATCCTGTCTCGGAGAAAATGCGGACTCTCCAAATGCATCACCCGATACCTGGTTGGAATGGCGACAGCGGATCTGATGGTGGTTATCGTTGCTGCTTTAGTGGAACAGACCAACTTTATCTACATTTATTCCAGATCCCTGCTCATCACTCCTGTATGCGCTCTGACAATTGTATTTGTGACTGTAACGGCGGACTGTTCTGTTTGGTTGACGGTCGGTTTTACCTTCGATCGCTTCATCGCAATATGTTGCCGAAAGCTGCGGGAGCGATACTGCACCGAGAGAACAGCAACGGTGGTTATCGTGACCGTGGTTATAGTGAGCTGCGGGAGATGTGTCCCGATTTACTTTGCCATGGAACCTTACGTCATCATTGACAACACGCCGTGGCGGTGCATCGGCACATATGAATACGCTACTTCACCCGTGTGGAGAGGATACGCAATACTGGACTGTATTTTAACACCATTGATACCAATCGGCTTAATCCTGGTGTTTAACGGGTTAACCGTAAGACATATCGTTGTGGCAAATAGAGTCCGCAGAAAGCTTCGGCACAGCAGCGACAATCAGAAAGATGCCGAGGTGGAAAACCGCAGAAAATCGATGATTTTGTTGTTTTCTATATCAGCTAATTTCATTTTATTTTGGATGCCCAATGTTGCCCATTCCCTGAAATGGCAATTGGAAAACTATTTCTACGAGAACAGATATTTGAGTTCCCCGGTATACATCTTACAGCAATTTGGGTTCATGTTGCAAACGCTCAGCGTGTGCACCAATACTTGCATCTATACACTGACACAGAGGAAATTCAGAGAAGAGTTGAGGAATGGAATGAAGTATGTGTTCACATTAAATGGTCATCTGTGTAGATAACGCCCGTGCCTTATGGCAATTCAGCGGAGTTTTCAAATAAAGCCGTTTTGCAATGAACAGGTTTGGCAGGTATGTCATAAACTCAAGCAATCATGTGCCTGGTCGCCCAGAAATTGCAGAATTGGCGGAAGATTGCCCACGTCATAAGTTCAGGTTGTTGGCAATACTAGCGCTCATTGCTGCTGGCGTGAATATTACACTGGTTGAAGTATGTTCCAACCTATCACAGACCCTCGACTGTTACAAGGGCAGGGATGGCTTCAGGGCTTTCCGAGTTTTAGATGTTTCAAAATGGACAGGGTCGGGTAACATAATGTAAAGGGAGTGCGATGAGAAACCAGGGATAGTATCGCAACTGCAGAAAGGGAGGACAACGTGGAGCGTTCGCTTGTTAATAAAATGTGAGACGAACGCAGAAACATTTGGAGTATTCTGTACAGCCGCCCTCTAACAGAAAAACTGCAACTGGAACAGTGAGGAACCGATCGGGAAGCGGTACTTGGACATTTTCCAGGTTATTGACATGGGTAACTGAAACATCCATAATGTTCTTTGGCATCTCCCCAGGGTAAAAGTTTTAATGATGGCATAATTTCTTGGTAGTGACCAGGAAGGATTCATGTCACTACAAGAAGACAGGCGCACTAGCGAACAGTCCGTACCGGATCTAATATAAGAAAGGGAAACGGGTCAGGTGACAGATCTCTTCGCGGGTCAGCATTTCAGAACGATAGGGCAGAACTCCCCTCCACTTACCTTGCCCAGGGATAGGACCAGAGAATATGAAGTGTGTTTTATTGGGGGTCTGCGAATTATGGTGCTGGCTGGCAGGATTTTACGAAGGTACATTGGGAAATGATGCACTCGGGGTATTGCGCAACAGATATGTGGGGATTGTTTAGGGAGCACTTACACGGGGTTCAGTATAGGCTTGTCTCAGTGACGCAGGGAAAGGATGACAAGTAACCGTGGGAGACAAGGATGCTGGAACAACACGTGAAGAGGAAGAAAGAACGATACCTGCAGAACAGGAAGAAAGGATCAAATAACGCTGTAGCGAGTCACAATGTAGACAGGAAGGAATATTACAGTGGACTGAAAGGAATGATAAGGGGATTTGAGAAATCGTTGACGAGTTGCACTGTGAAGAACAGGAGGAGACTGGGGAGAGTGTGGGCAAATCAGAGGTAAAAGAGGAAAACTTGTGTCTGGAGACCAAGGAAACAGTGAAGACCCTTAGTGAATGCATTGATCAATGTGTCCACAACGGAATAAGGCAGATATGCTCGAACGTGCCGACGCTGAGAAAGAGGATGCGTTGGAAACTTGGGAAAACATTATGATAGATGATTCCTGGGTGCCGGAAGAGTTATAGTCTAGCTAATTTTGGAAGGCGAACTCAGATATTGTTGAGCTTTTGGACAGGATATTTGTGTTTTCGCTGGCCACGGAAGTAGAACTAGAAGATTGGAGCGTGGAAAATGTTATTCATTTTTTGCCGAAAAAAAGCAGGGATGCTTCTTGGAATTATAGACCAGGGAGTCTTACATCAGTAGTGGGTAAACTACTGGAGACCATTACTAAAGAGGGAATTAATGAGTATTTGGAGAAACGTAGTCTGGCTACGGAGAGAAAGCATGGTATGTTGTCATTATTGAGCCAGATTGATTTAATTGAAAAAGTGAAAATAAATCTAACGGATGAACCAGAACAGTCGATGTGGGTGCATTAATTATGGTCAGGCGTTTGATCAGTTCCCCATAGTAGACTCATTCAGAAAGTCAGGAGGCATGGGATCGAGGGAATCCTGGCTGCGTTGATTCAGAATTGGTTTCCTAACAGAAGGCAGATGATGTAGTAGACAGAATAAACTCTGGCTGGAAGACAAATGGCAGCCGTGTTCCGTATGGAGAGTCGAAACTTCGGTACACTTTACAACTCTATTGCGAGTCTGCAGTTACAGTGCTCCGAGAAATAGGGCTGAGTAATTAATCTTTTTAATCTGACCACACAACGGCACCCGCGTAATTAATGGTATTAGGGCTGATGACGTAAGCAAATGGCTGAGCTATTGACTGCACCAGCGCGTTTTCTGAACTGACCTGTCATTTAC